>NC_092655.1:14767905-14972905 GCF_032118995.1 Asterias amurensis
TTTTGTAAACTTGGCCTTCACACATGGGGTATGTGAATGTAGGCGAGGAGGGGCGTGGCATCATACTCCATTCATTTGGGCTGAGCACAAATGATTGTTAGCATATTATATTATTCGTTTTGGTTGGTACTACTCTCTTCGAAACACAAATGTTTCTTTGCACATAATTAGTTTTAGAGCAATCTGAGCGGTTTAAAATTTGGGGGAGATAAAATTGAGTCCTCAAAATAAATTTGCGTTTTAACAGATACATAAACATTGTGCGTGATGACGGTGGTAAATTTGTTTTACTGCCTGATGTTCGTATTCATATGACCATTATTTTCTAATCGTCTGCCATGATCAAGAGAACGCTTTAAAAAGATGAAAAAACTTCCAATGAAATCATCAGTGCACTGATCGATATGTCGAGTTGTCTTATATACACCAGTTCTTTTCAGCGACACCTCAACTCATTGCTTTGTTATTTCTCATAACGGTGTAACTGCAAACCTTGCTAGATTTCATCTCTATCCGTGCACAATTTCAAATCGTACATGGCATTTCAACACTTTGATGGTAAAGTGTGAGGACGGAGTTTCGAACCTGCATCATATAACAAAGAGCTGGGAGGCGATTTTTCTTTTGTATTACAGAATTGCTATGCTCAAAACATTTCCAGATTTTTGTTTGAAGGATTCTCTTTTATGAATCGATTAAGAAAAGACAAGAAATCCCAATTGAAAAGCACTTCGACAGAGTGGCAATTTTGCTGTACACAGAAAATCAAGATGCCAACCGGCCAATAATTCTCAAAATTATCGGATCGCTTCAACCTCTTTCCCAAGATCCAGCAATTTGATTTTTTCCCGTAGCTAATTAAAGCATAAATTCAATCACCTTCTGAAATGCAACTTGACATTTATCATAAACTTATAACTTTCTTGTTTTATTATGAACGTCTCAGAATACATTCTTCCTTCCTGTCATCCGAAGCCACTGCGCCTTCCAATCCGCAGCACTGCATGCGCGATTGTTTTTAGGTTTGCCCGTCAAATCAGTTCGCACTTCGCCAGCTCTCGTCGGTATTTGTCTTACGGGCAACCACGGTCTAATTTTTCATTCCAGAATTTCAGTAATTTCTTGCTGGAGCAGCGTGGAATTCACCGGTATACGCGGGGTTTCTTGCCAAACATTCCCGCCGAGCGCTGACCGCGTCGATCAAATAATTATGAGTCCGAGACTCTATAAGAGAGAAAAAAATGGTAATCATTAAAGTTGCATATTGGGCTTGCATGAAGTTTAAATGGACAAGAAGTCATTGCTGCCTATCTATTCAGTGGGGTGATTTTATGTATAGATAAACTTCGAAGCGGCCTTTTTGAAAAATGGTGGACACTATAAATAATGGCATTGCACCGTTTGGTTTGGGTGGATGTGATCAGATTTACCGAATCATTCAGATTTTCCAGTCATTTTGATGACAACGACACCATCAGTCAATCCCGCCCTCGTCATCTTTCGTGAATTTTGTCTTCGCATCCGAAAACAAATGTCATCTGAGGTTTAGAATAATAAATGAAATGCATTGTTTGAACTGTCAGTCAACATGACAAGAAAAGCATTTGCATGCGTCTCTTTCAGCTCCAAGTCTTAGCGGGTAGGCCTACTGTCTAAGTTTCTGTTAAAGGCAATTAACAGGTAATTACTCAAAATAATTATTAGCATAAAACCTACCTTGGTAATGAGTAATGGGGAGCTGTTGATAGTATAAAACATTGTGAGACGTTGATTTCGAGACCTCAGATTTCGAATTTGAGGTCTCGAAATCAAGCATCTGAAAGCACACTACTTCGTGTGACAAGGTGTTTTACTTTGATTGCTATCTCGCAACTTCGACGACCGATTGAGCTCAAATTTTCACAAGTTTGTTATTTTATGCAAATGTTGAGATACACCAAGTGAGAAGACTGGTCTTTGACAATTACTAAACGTGTCTAGTACCTTTAAGGGTCATTCTTCTCTTTGCAAACTTTGACCACTATGCCAACATACGGTGCTCAGTATGTGACATGGTGGACACCCCCCCCCCCCCCCTTATTGTGCCTTCATTGTGTTCTGCGAATCACAGGAATTCTTTGGAGGATTTGTAAGCAAGACTTCTTAACAGAGAAAAATGGTTCGTTAAAGACATTGGACACTATTGGTAGTTGTCAAAGACCAGTCTTCTCACTTGCTGTATCTACACATATATGCAGAAAATAACAAAACTGTGAAAATTTGAGCTCAATCGGTCATCGAAGTTGCGAGATAATAATGGAAGAAAAAACACCCTGTTGTCACACGAGGTTGTGTGCTTTCAGATGCTTGATTTCGAGACTTCAGATTCTAAATCTGAGGTCTCGAAATCAAGTTCGTGGAAAATTACTTCTTTCTCGAAAACTACTTTACTTCAGAGGAAGCCGTTTCTCACAATGGTTTATACCATCAACCTCTCCCCATTACTCGTCACCAAGAAAGGTTTTATGCTAATAATTATTTTGAGTAATTACCAATAGTGTCTACTGCCTTCAAATAAAGTACTATTTGGACCTACAAAATGTGCACACGTTCGAGCATGGTATACAAACTGTGGTAAATGTCACTAAAAACCCTTCACTTGCTACAAAATAGAACTTCATTATAGGCCACCTTGGTCATTTCGTTCCAGCATTTTCAAACAATGGCGGCACTGAATATTTCCCGGACCACAATATTCCCAAGTAACTGATTTTGATTCATAACATTTTTTTGTTTGTTCAATCTTCAGATCTGTGTTGTCCATAAACTTTGAATGTGGGTTATTTCTCTAACCCATTCAGTTGCTTATGATCAATTTACATTTAGTTCGGCTCTCCACGAGTGTGACATATCATTTGAACCAAAAAAGAATGTTGCATTGTTGTGAAGCCTTCACGACGTTAATGTGCAGTCTAAGTCATTTTAATACAGGATGGAGTATTTCATGCGATATGTTTTGATGTGACAATGTGGCAATCCCATCAGAACACCGCTTGATACAGATGGCCTGTTATGTTTGTACTTCGCTAATGCTCTGGGTAGGTCGTCAGGCGACACGGCTTTGACTCACCATGCTCTGCTGTGGATGATGATGATGATGATGAGTAAAACAGATGATCAAGTTAAAGTGAAGGTGTGACATTGAGAATGTTTACAAAAATAATGTTGTACCAGTTCGCGCGTCCTTTTCAAATCTTAGAAGTCGCTTACGGATGAAGCGTAATCTAAAACATTTTGTAAATATTGTACATGCTCAGTCACAGCGTATTTATTAAAACATTTCCAACAACTACCTAAATTAAAATTGCCATTCATTGATTTTTTTTTAAACTGACACAACCCACACAAACAGAAACTCCAACACCCATAAATTCCGACTTGTACAACAAATTATGAACTTGACTCTTTAAACATAGTCAGAGTTTGTTTACGTTTTAGACTGCGGAGTCTAAATTTCCCATCTTATGTTGAGGAAAAAATTGTCAACAACGAGACAAAAGATGAAGGAAGAACAAGAGCCGATAGTGGGATGAAAGTCTCATGACGACGGCAGGGCCAAGAGGGCAGTAATGTGATTTATACTCTAATGGTACAGGGATGCCATTTGATTTCACATGTTGGTGATTTCAGCTGGCCTTATTTGGTATCTATATTCTACACAGCATTGTGTTTCAGCTATGGGTTTATGTTCCCGGATGAAATTTCAATCTATGCTGATCCTGCACGTTTATATTCCAGTTGAAAATGTAACGTAACAAGTTTATAGGATAGAAAAGACGTATTCCATGCGAACGGACTGCGTTAATAAAAACAAACAATGATTGCTTGCATATTGGATATCAGGGTTTTTAAATGCATACTAATTGTGTTGAGATATTATGATCGCATGCCATGTTTTGATAATCACTTGCTGGTCAGGTATCACACAGTGATATAGGCGGATTTGAAATATTAATGATCTTGTGGAAATACTTTTGATGTTGCCTTTCCTTGTTCTTTGCTTATAGGCTATAGTTGTTATAGCTGATGATATCGGTACTGACGAAGTAGGCCCATCCGTCGTTGTCGGTGTGTTATGCTGATTTGATTTTGTTGTGTTGATGTTGTTGTTTACGGTGGTTTGTGGGCCTTTTTGTTTTTTAAACCTTAAATGCGTTGTTGCTGTTCTTATGAGTTTTTTTATGGTTTTTTTTATGTATAAAGCGGTTTTTTTCCTGCTTCAAATTCCTAAAACACTTTAAACTTCAAGAAATTATTGACAAACGAAATGAGTCCCAGCGGTACACTAATTATAGTAAGATAACATGTAGCTTACGCTGGAGTCGATAATTGGACACAAGCCACAGATTCGGTGCCTCCGCTTTGCACGAATTCCTTTGAATAAATAGTCAGAGATTCTTCGCATTTCATAGAACTATACTAAACTCTATAAGACATTTATAAGGGCTGTATATCAGAAGGATGCCGTGGAAGAGCACACACTGTCATTAAAGTATTTTGAAACCTTTTGTAGGATCAAGTTTTTGGCCATGGTATAAATCCCTACTCACTGTGAATGAAGATGTGTATGCTTCAGCTGCATTGGTCGTAAAGTCTTAAGAAAAAGGGAAAATCACAGCAATGCTTTCTGGAGAGTTGCGTAAATCCGTTGTACATTCTAAAAATGATGTTTTCATCTCAGTGAGACGAAACCAAATTCGTGAAATTGTTCCACTCAATTCTCAAAAACTACAGCTCGGCAAATATTACTTGAAGTGAAGCTTTCTATCTTTAAACCAATGTAATTGACATGTGGAAATGTTGTGTATTGTGTCCCACAAAAAAAAGACCCAAACCCTTTAAAGCATCCAGCATGATGGCACGCGACCCCCTATATGCACCATGTTAAACGGCCTATAGCGATGATGACAGCATCCGTATGGCCATCATTCAGTTGACATTTTCTGAGACATCTCAACGGACTCTTAAAACGAGGTTTCTTCGTTTGCGCGAGATGACCTGAATAGTTCCCCCCCCCCTTATAGGTGTACGTTCTGAAATGTTAACAACTTTTGTCTGGGGTTAGGAGTGAAGCGATTGTAATCCTCTATCAGTCAGTATGTACTGGTCCAGACATTGGGTCAGCGTTATCTAGTGTAAAGTCTGCTTTGTGGTATGTTGCTAGCAAATTCCTCGTTATATCCGTTGAGATTTGGCTATGGTAGCGATTATAGACTAAAGCCCATGTTCATATATACTTCCTGCAAATGCGAACGCTTGTTCGAATTTTGACGTCACAAATTCGCAACGAACAAGAGTTGATACTTGGGCAACTCATGCGAAACATTTGCAGCGAAAATCGGGCTTAAGCCGGGCTTCAGTCATTTTTGAAAATACGTACCGCTTTAGCATTTCAGGCAAACATTTTTAAGGGAAGTTTCCACCATGGCCATGTGCAGTTATACGTTATCTGAAAATCTGTGAACATAGTCTAACAATGCCGTGTGCATGCCCGCCCTTTAACTCTAAACCAATAAACGTTTTCATTGTCAAAATCACTCGCAGTGCATGGCATTTAGCAATAGACCATTCTTGACATTGTTCCTGACATTACCATTTCATGGAATAATTATTTCTGAAAGCTTGATACCCAATACATGGTCATGGTCATTGCAATGCACAGTATGTACTCATCATGAAATTATGAGTTTGATGTTTCAAGACCTAAATCGGTCTGAATATGGAGGGGGTTCGGTATGACTGAAGAATGCACAGGATGGTTGACATTAAAAACGTAGAATAGCCCACGGCTTTCACGTCATTCCCGTATCTCTCGGGTAACATTCCAAGTTGATGGTTATAGCTATATAATGTGCCCGCTAAGAGGCTATAGTCAAAGTAATGTTATTTCAGATTGCCCGCTCGCAGTTTATACCCCAGTTAACTGAACGATGTAATGGTCAATTATTGTCGAGACTGCAATGATAGTTAATGGTTATAAATGGAGGTGAAATATCTTTCAAAATACAGACTATTAGGCGTTAAAGAGACGCTTCGACGAAAGACATCGCAACAAACTGGGGTGTTATATTGACACTATGGGTTTTCACATTATTATACAAAGGAAGAATCACAATTTACACTAAAGGTTGTTAAAATAAAAACATTTTCTGCAAGAACTGTTCCATTTGTCTTAAAATCATGATGTTAATTTGGATTCTCTGTTACGCAATTGTCATAATAATGTTTTTACTGAAAACTATGAATAGCATAATGAACGAAACATTTGCTTTTGCGAAAATCTACCTCTCATAGAATTGTTTGAATATAATTACTTGACTGCATTATCACAGTTTTGTATAATGATGACATAGACAATACAATCAAGACACAAAGAGCTTACACTACCAACGAAGTTTAATGTATTTACACGTTTCGTGACAATTATTATTTTACACTTACACTGTGAAATACAACACTGTGTAGTTTTACAGAAACATCGTAACATATTCAAGATTTATGTCAAGTTGTATTTACACCAACGCCAAACTTTTGTTGTCATGCAAATAACAATTATTTTGCAGCTATTTAATATCAATATCAGTACAATATTTCTACAAATAAGTTAAATTCAAACAATTATTTTGCTCATTATTTCCTGTTCGTTGTACATTATTCACATCGAAATAAATAAATAAATAAATAAATAAATAAATAAATAAATAAATAGTTTCAGTTACACGTCATTGGCCAATCAAAAACGTCCACGTATTTCTAAAGCTGAGCTACATCAAACGTGTGTTCATTGGCTGATGAAATTTCCCAGCATGGTAGCTTTATAATTAAACACAACGATCACATGCATTGTGCAGACTGAAAAGGAAACTAGACTACTAAAATGCATTAAACACCATAAGCAATAACGGTGGCGCCTATAATTTAAGGGTACAATTACTTTTCGTAAGACGTGAATTGTATCCTCATTCCATGTTGAAATTTATATTTATTTAGACATTAAAAATATTCTTTTATCAATACTTAAGTCTAAAAATAAGTCAATTAAGCAAATAAAACAAATATCAACGATCAAAGATTGGTCAAGTACAAACACAAAACATGATTTATGCAAATCCTCTGAATGAAGAGGAAATAAATGTTTCCCCTTGATTTTCTTGTAATACTCACAACTGCTTTACCTTCCTTTCTCTGCACAGCCTTTTTAAACATTGTTAACATTATTTTATGCAAATAATTTTTGCTTTAGCTCATATATTTTTTAAGAAGATACATAACTATCTGAATCAAGGTTTATATAAATAAACTGAAGGCATATTTATTGACGGATTACAGTGCTCACAAATCGTTTATTGAGTGCGACAAAATGCACGGAGAGAGTTTCGCGTCACACCACTCAAGCGGTAAATAAAGCTCATTCCGTGAGTTTTGAGTAAATGACATTGACTATATAGGACCCAATTTCATGGAGCTGCTTAAGCAGAAAATCTTGCTTAACAATTGTCTGCTAAGCAGAAATGAGCAGGATACCAGCCACAAACTGTACATGTGACATGGTAGTTTGGCCTTTTCTGGTAAGCATAATGATTTTGTGCTTAGCTACTTTCTGTGCTTAAGCAGCTCTATGAAATTTGGACAGGGGCTCGATTTCACAAAGCACAACAACCATCATCATCATCGTCATTACATGGCCCCTCATCACTGTGTGATGATTTGATTCTCTGACATAGCATCAAGTTTCCATGAAGATGAGTTGTCAGTATCACATGTATAATGTGTATTGCTCCATCACATCTTGCTTAGATATAGCAATTAAGATCAACTCAGATCACTCAATCTCTTTTTGAAATCGAGCACAGAGTAAAAAGAAGCGCACACTTAACTTTCATTATACCACGCCCCTTGAACAGTATAGCAACTTCTCTTTGATTCAGTGATAAACCTATTGAGTTTTGACCCATGGAATACCACTCTTTCTGTCCATAGCATATCCAATGCCTTTCACCACCCGTGCCGTGGCTAATTTTGCAAATTGCTTGACCGACATAATGTCTTCTCGAAACTTCGGCTCCGTCTCTGCTGCCCACCGACATGTTTTGGAATTCGGCGCACGAATCTAAGATTTCTAATGGGCCATGAGCACAATATTCTTAACCGAATATAGGCTAGAGGAAATAGAATTAAGTTCTGTAAACTGCTTAAACCCATCAATTCACCTTTGGTATAAATGCAAAGAAAGGGTTAATGACCTGACATTTCAACCCTTAAAGCAGAGTATTTCTTGAGAGAGACTCTTTGACTCTGCTAGGGTCGAATCGTCAGCACAGTAACCCAATACAAGTAGACCTGTAGTGGATCAAATGCGCATGTGAAGTTGGGAGTTAAAAGTATGGCTCCTTTAACAGTACGACAGTCGGTACAGGGAACAGTATACAGGGAACCTTACCACAACGACCACACTGTGGCATGGGACATTTTCGAAACAATAGCTTGGGCTTGAGTTTGTTTTTAGGCTCCGTAAGTTATTTAGGAAACTTGCGCTCTCCTTACGGGACTTCAGTCAGACAGACGGAGCCCTAGCGTGAGCCCAAGCCCAAACCGTAGTTTCGAAAAGAGCCATGGATCTATCTAGTTCTGTTTGATGAACATTTCAACTGAGGAATAATAATACAAGTAGGAAGGAATTACTATCTAATCATTTCAAAGAAAGAACTTTCTATTTTGTCGTACTCTACAAAACTTCACATCGCATTCCAATGTAATGACCGTGTGTTGAACATTACAGTGACTAATTCTCATTTTGTGAGATCTGCAGCCGATTTCACGAAACTCTAGGATTAATCCTAACTCGAGTTAGGACGAGTAACCCGTCCTAACTTAGGATGGGTTCAATGCGTCCTACGTATTTGGATGCGGGACTCAACTCGTCCTAAGTCCTGAGATTAATCCTAAGTTAAGAAGAGTTTGGTGAAATCGACGGCTGGGCCCAATTTCATCTTAAGCACGAAAGGTAGCTCAGCATCAAAATGTTAATGCTTCCCAGAATAAGGTTACCAGTTAAATTACCATTTCAAACGTATACAAATTTTGACTGGTATCCTGCTCATTTCTGCTAAGCAGACATTTGTTAAGCAATAATTATTAAAGCAGTTCTATTAAGCCCAAATCACAGTCACTGATTGACACCTTCCATAATGTTATGCTAATTTGTTTATGGTATCGCAAGAGGCAAACCATGCGCCACAGTCATTGTGTCCCTTGTCATGAATTGAAAGTAAAGATGGCTTTATTTTCGAGGGTTTAATTTATCCCGTTTCAAAAGGTGCATGCTCGTTTTTGTTCATGGATCTGTGACACACGCTTTGCCTAATAAGACGGAAATTATTATTATAGACGAAGTCAACTGAAACGCCTTTACTTTAATGTGCCGGATGGGCACAGAAACACATCCAACCTCTTTAGTGTACATAAAACTTAACTCATGAAGTTTCGACGCTTCCACGTGCTTTTAGTGGAGCTACATGCACATGTGTTGCTCTTCCATCACAAAACTCATTCCAGATCTAGTTGGCTATGGTATCTGAAGCACTGTATAAGCTTACAGAGTAAATATTCCACGACGAGATCCACATTCTTCATTCACGGCTAGAATAATTGCGTATTCAGTTCGAGCACCGCGTGCTTGTTGGCCCTCCGTTAATGATGAACTTTTACGGGAATTTCACGACCGGGATGATGATTTGACAGTTGGAGATGAGGGGTTGAGATTCGGTTGACTGTGTGCTTAAGGACCGCACTGGTCAGCATGCCATTCCATTACGGGTTGGTGGTATTGCTGGCCGGCATTTTTGTCTCGGTGTCGAGTTCCCATCTTGCGCATTGAAGGGTTTGGATCATGTTAGAAATGTGACATGTAGAAATTCACGCTATAAATATCTCAATGACGTATTTAGGTTGCGTTTCCAGGCTTAGTAGGCCTTTACAGTTTAGATTGCATAATTCGTTATGTTCACATAAAATGGCGGCATTATGCACTGGGCTGAAAAGAGATGTGACTCAATTTTAGCATAATTTTATGATTTATAACCACCTCTAGTTTTTGTTAAATAGTTTGAAATTTCCCTTATTGTGGGTTTAAAAATCTCTCATTATATGGCCATAATATACAGTCTGATAAAGATGTTGGCGCAATAGACTGGAAGTCTCGCGCGTATTTTGAACATCGGAACCCGAAGTGTGCAAGTTTGTATCATTCATGCGTGGAAGCAATGAACCTGTGGCTGATTTCACAAAGAGTTACTATACTGTGAATCCTTCTTAATTGTTAAGCAAATTTGATGTCTAAATTTAAACGGTGATCATTAATCTTTAGTGCTTTGTTAAATCGTGCCCTGTGATCAAAGTAGTCCCAAGAATGTTCGGATACGCGCAAAACTTGCACGGTCTATTGCGATTGGCAACTTGTTTTTGAACCCTGTAAAATATTTTATAGTTACACAAACAAAACAAAAAGTTTCACGCTTACATTCTGATTCATTGACTGCACAGTAGTTGCCTAAGATTCCAAATTAATCCTTTTTCATTTTCTATACGAGTCTGCGTCACTCGTCATCTCCTCAACAAAGTACGTACGCTTTCCACCTCCCGGGGACATTTTGCTTCCATCGATGGTGATCGGGATAAATCTTTCCCGGTTGCTCTCGGCTGGCACTCGGGGTACCTCCACGGTCAGCACTCTGCTTTCAGAGAGCGAGCACTTGACGAGGCTGATGTCGACATCCTCGGGCAGTGTGTACTGACGGTAGTACTCACGTTGGACGTATCCCGAGGCCGTGTTGCCCTCTCTCTGCTCGGCATGCACAGTCAACTTGTTGTCCTTCACTTTGACTTCAATATCCTCCGGACGATACTGGCTCACATCCAGGGTCACCATGAACCGATGCTCGTCACATTCGACCCGGCTACTCTGGCGGGCCGGCTCCGGTGCTTCCAGCGGTGGTGGACTCACGAGCTTCGTCGTGATGACCGGTTTTTGCACCTGCGACTCGAAGGGCGACGAGTTGTTGACCGTCACCGGTGATGTCACATAGTAGCCTTGGTAAAGGGTGGGTGTGGTCGGGGCAGTGGGCTGGACGCTCACCTCCACCCGGCGGCCAGATGATGTCCGCTGGGTAGCTGATGTCACGGTGGTCTGTTGTGGGCCAGCGGTGCTGGAGTAAATCTGCCGTTTGATCATCGGTTGCTGGTGCGAAGCAGAGACAGGTAAATTAGATGAGACAATAATGGGAATCGAGCCTCTGTCACCACCGCCCGAAATACTGTACTCAACACGGGGATGGGATAAAGGAATCTTGATCTCAATGTTCATTCCAGCCATGGCTGCACTAGATTTCCCCCTTCGGTGTTTCGACGACAGCTACTGTCAAAAGCTACAGCATGTATCCAGAACTATATCAATGGGTACGTTCCTGTGTTGATGATGAGGCTCGTAGTGTGTTGCATATCCACAATATAGGCATATACGACTGGTACACAGCAAGCACGGTACACTCACGAATCTCATAGAGGCATTACTGCGATGATTTGCGTCACTGTCTACACCATATCTTGATGTGAACGTTAAGTATGCAGTGCGGAGGAGGAGGGATGCAACTGCTTTTATCAAACTTCAAAAAGTCAGCAGCCCGGTAATCAAACACCAGACCCCGCGGTATGTGCTCCCGTCTTGCCCCGCCCGATGTTGCGAAGAAGTCCTCTGTGTAAGAAATCACTTGGCAGCTCCGCGTGACTACTCAGCCTCCCGCGGACTCAAACCAGCAGAGAGAGAAATGTCGAAATGCAATACTCTTGCGATGCCCAGCCCCTACAAATACCAGACCGTCGAGAGGGGAAATGCAGATGGAGAAAATAATAATAATAATGCTGACTCGTGGCTCTTGACTCCATTCAGTCAAAGTCTGCTCGGTGTTTAGTCAATGGAAGAGGGAATCACATTCCAACATGTTCTGATGTAGGCGGGGCGTATAATATACTGACGTCGTGTCCAATGGCACGTCTGCGTTTAAAGGCACTGGACACTATTAGTAATAACTCAATATAACAGCATACAAACTTAATTGGTATTGAGCAACGGAGAGCTGTTGATATTATAACACATTGTGAGAAACGACTCCCTCTGAAGTAACGTATAGTTTTTGAGAAAGAGGTATAATTTCTCACTAAAACAAGACTTCAGCTGAAGCCTTTTATTTCCAAACCTGTGAACGCACACAAATTTGTACAACAAGGGTGTTTTTTCTTTCATAATTGTCTTGCAACTTCGATGACCATTATTCAGCCCAAACTGTCACAGGCTTGGTACTTTTTGCATGTGTTGAGATACACCAACATGATGAGAGAATACTGGTCTTTGACTTACCAAGCGTGTCCAGTGCCTTCAAACGGCTATACTCTTCGTTAGCTGGGTCGTACTTTATCACTGTGTATGTTGTTTTCTTAATGATAGGAATATTGCTGTCATTCAATAAGCTACTGCCCTTGGATTAAGAATGTTTAAAAACTGCAAATCTATCACAAAGGACGCACGGTCGCCGCAAGATTGTCAGATGTACACGAAACACTGTGTACACAACTTCCAACCCTAAAAAATATCAAATCAAATCGCAAGGCTACCCATGTATAGTAGATAGACCTACGTCTGAAAAACTAATGTAGCACTTTCGTTTGAGGTGTTTGTGCAAAAAAGTGAACGGTTGATTATGCAGAAGTCAACTGCACTAATATAGGCATAAATTCATGCGCCAAGCTGATTATCATAATTTATAGCCACTCAAAATCTTTTGAATGAGAACTTTTTTCTACAACTAAAGGCAGTGGACACTATTGGTAATTACTCAAAATAATTATAAGCATGAAACCTTTTTTGGTAACGAGTAATGGGGAGAGGTTGATGGTACAAAACATTGTGAGAAACAGCTCACTCTGAAGTGACGTAGTTTTCGAGAAAGGAGTAATTTTCCAAGAATTTGATTTCGAGACCTCAGATTTAGAATTTGAGGTTTCGAAATCAAGCATCTGAAAGCACACAAAACTTCGTGTGACAAGGGTGTTTTTCCTTCTATATTATCTCGCAAGCTCGATAACCGATTGAGCTCAAATTTTCACAGCTTTGTTATTTTATGCATTTGTTGAGATACACCAACTGTGAAGACTAGTCTTTGACAATAACCAATAGTGTCCAGTGTCTTTAACAGACTGGTAATTACAACAACGTTTCACAACCTTTTGGCTCTGCTTCAACTTAGGAGTTGATACATTTAGGCTGAATTGATATGTTTGGCTTTGGAATGGGAGGAAAGCCTCTTCGTAAAACATTCCATGATTCTACCTTTAATAATCTTCTGTGTACTATAAATATTGCAGAATTGCAATCGCATGTTTAGCAATAAAATTCAGTCAACCCAACGTTTGTAAAAACCTCTGATGTAGATCCCTGCTGCCATCGTTTTACCATCCTGGTATGAGTGGCAGGACAGACTATAAAAGACTAGAACAAAATTATAGCCAGTACGATGATGGGAAGTAACTGACTGATCAGACTTGATTTCAAGTCTGAGATCGCGGTTATTCCTCTGCATCAGCCACAAAAAAAAAAACGCACAAAAATATCTTATAAATATGCGCCCCAACTGTGATCGTAAGGCTAATGACTGGGGTTATCTACAGGAGGGCGCTATTTCAGGCAATAATGTATTGACTATCAAGACCACGATCGCAGACTTGAAAGCCAAGTCTACTGAGTGAGATGGGGGGGACAACGTCGAGGCCGACTGTTGCGTGCAAGATGATGAGTAGGCGGCAGAGACTTCGAGATTAAAGGGGCAACGTAGACCAGGAAGCATTCCCTTACATGGAAAGCTTGTCGATGTACGTCTGAAGAGAAGACATGGTTCAAGCCCGCCCACACTCCACGAGGAGCGGATGTTCTTCCATCCTATACAAGCACTTCTTGTTAATTCCTGCTTTCAATAAAAGGCCCTATACTATTTCCTATACTATTTCCTAGCACTTTTATAGAAACTTATTTTAACAACATGAGATAGTTCAGTTTTGTATGTTTTGTGACCAATGTCTATAACAAGGCACGAGGATCCTATGTCGTAGTCCTCACGCGTTGGTACCCCGAGTAAGAGCTAGAATAAACCACGGTAACCCCCCCCCCCCCCATTGGGAAAAACATGGACATGAGGAATGATGATTCAAAAGAGGGCGCCATCAGGAGAAGTTTGTACCATGGATTGTACGTCAGTGTACCAAAGATTAAAGCGTGCTCGATACTCTTCGGTTTGACAATCATATTGGGTGCGTTCGTTTAGCTTCCCTGGGTCGACCCCGGTGTGTGGCGGTTTTTTTTTCCCAGGACGAACGTGTGCAGATAATTACCCACGTTCGTCCTGGACAAAAACCCCGCCACACACCGGGGTCGACCCAGGAAAGCTCAACGAACGCACCCATAGAGTTTGCCGTCCACTTGGGGGGGGGGGGGGGGGAAATCTCCTATATCGAACTCTATGTGTTTACTTTTTGTTAGCGTCTCTTACATGAAGACCTACCGTGGATTTTCGTCCGATGTTGGTTTGGACAATAAATTAAATCATAGTACAATTGTACAAATATCACGGAGGAAGATAATACGCGAAAGTACTTGAAAGCAAACAGGCTGTCAAGAGAGGGCGATATTCCATTGTTTGTCGTTTTCCTGTTGGCTTTATTTTCGGCTACTTCAGTTTACAATTATACTTCTCTGTTTCAGAACTTCTCCCATGTACAACTACTACAATCTTGACCACCGAGTAACCTTCACAATATTTTTCTTTCTCAAACCGACCATCATTGCCCAAGACCAGTTCAACGTATACCCCCCCCCCCCCCCCCCCTTCATTCGACCCCAACCTTGGTCCATTTTCTTGGTCCATGTCCATGGGTCGAGAAAAAGACAACGGGAAATGTTTTTGTTGCAAACAATCTCCCGTTATATTCTTTCCTGAATGGGTAATAAACTAAGTCGATGTGTGTGTATAGACGGTCAAGCAATACCAAGGGCTTTGTGTAGAATCATGGTAGAATAGGGTCATCGAACCGTACCGTCCAAACACTCAAAGCCAGCGGGTGAAACTCTGCGCCCGCACCGGTGACACCGACCGTACCGGTGTTACATTCGAACTCTCGTTTTTTTTATGCACACACAATACACACACACCGCCATGTGCAACCCTCTCACTGGCACTCGTTTGTAGTCATCGATCTCATTGTTTCCTAATACACAACGATTAAACTATACCGCGCGAACCAGCGACTGCCAGCTGATGCCATCTTGCCAAATTACCCACGTTGCCTCGCTTTGCGCAGTCGCACAGTAAACCACGACGACATCGCAGCAATGGAGTCGTACCAGAATGCACAACAGTACCCGCAGTACAACTATCCTCAGGTAAATTTCTCTCTTTTTTGTAGCACAATTTAGCACACCCTGTCGGGATTAAATTGAGGTACTTATTTTGGTTATTTATTTTTCTTTGCAGGAAATGACTGCGGACACGGTACAGCGTACGCTGTGAGTATATTTCCCACCATTGAACTTTACGTGTTAAAACTCTCATTTTGTAAATTTCACACTTTACTTTTTTGGCCACAAACTTTCTCAGCCTTAAATTTGTACACGTTAATGTCACACTTCCACAATAGCTCTGCAATTGATTTTCGAAAAGATTGCTTTGTCTTGTGTGTATATTCGTGTGTAATTTAGAGTCTTTACTTGTTTATTGTTTACTAAATACTATCAGTCATTCACTTCAGTCATTCAATTTCATTCAAGCATGTCAAGACTGGTTTCTTTGGCTTGACATTGATGATTGATGTTGAGTTGACAGTGACAGCATGTATGTTGATGATGTGAATAATAATTGATTTGTAATCATGTTGAAATGCAAAACCTATTTTCTAATAAACCAGTTGTTCAAGGGTGGCAGATGCATCTTTTAATTAACACAGGCCTACTCCTACATCTAAATTCTAATAAGCAAACCTTGAACATGAATTTAATAACTGAGGCCCTGAGCTGTGCAAATTGTCCCTGACCCACGGTTTTACAGGCGCATAAAAAAATAAAATAAACTTAGACAGTTGTTCGTAGTACACATTCATCACAATGTGAATTGATACATGATGAATGTCTGTTAAAGCAGAGTTTAATTAAAATCAAGCTCTATATCATTTGATGCACCATGCCAACGAATCCATGCATTTGCATGTCCTTCCAAAACTCGAAATGTGTGTTAATTGGCTAAAACATCTTAAAACACTTCATCAGCTAGTTTCAGTCATTGTCGCATCGTTATTGCTGCCACTTTGGGCTAGCTAATTTTTCAAAATGTTAAAACTATATATAAATTGGTTAATGGGTCAGCTTCCGAACTTAAACCACGTTCATTTAGATATTTCTGTGGTGTAGAGTCAATGGCATACAACAAAGCCTTGATCTGCAAATGTCATAATTAACTTGATTGAAGCAGAAATGGGAATTTTCCACCCCAACTTAAAAATCGTCCCAAATATAGTTTGGACTGGTCCCAACTGGAGCTAAGTTTGAGCGTCCCAACTATGTTGGGATTTCAGTTGGCCTAGACCACAGTATCACATTTTGCACTTGCACTAGTTCGTTGGCCCAGTATCGTGGCTAAGAGCGGTTAAGAGCATCAAATTCAAGTTCTGGTGCTAAGTCACAGGAGTGTGGGTTCGAATCCCTGTCGTGACACTTGTGTCCTTGAGCAAGATACTTTACTATAATTGCTTCTCTTCACCCAGGGGTAAATGGGTACCTGTGAGGGTAGAGGTTGATATTGTGTATGAAAAAGCCACAAGCGCCTTACAGGCAGCTCAGGGGTGTATACTCCCATGGGAGCTGAGAAACATTACAGGGATGTTATTGGCCCCATGACCAGGGCACTAATGTAAAGAGCATTGATACGGTTATTGTGAAATGAGTTAATATACAAATTTGTTATTATTATTATTATGTCTATAAACATCACTGCATTGTAACATCTGGTAGGTCCTGGGTGTGGAGGGGGGAACCAACCAAGGCATGCAAGTAATTTAAGCCATTTGCGAGTTAGATTTTATTATAACACACCTCTTGCTTGTTTGGTATTCTGGTTGGCTGAAACACGGGAGTAGTACCCGGGCAGGCACTAGTCTTTGAAAATAGTGCTGGTTACAGCGCCCTCTCTTGACTTGAACCGTGATCAGCAACTACAAAACTTCCTTTCTTTTTCAGATTTCTGTTCTTGTTTCACATTTAAGACCGAGGTGTCTAAAAAAACCACATATTGACTGGCATTTGATAACAAGTGTGTACGTCTATTCTCCCTTGGGCCTGTGAAGTGACCATAATTGGGGCCTGTCCCTCTTCTAGTCACTCAAAGTTCCTCGGGGGGGAATAGACGTACACTAGTTACCTCATTGCCAGTCAATATACATGTACAACGTGTGTATAAAATTGTCTGGTACAATGACGTGCTTGATCACTTGGTTACCACTTAAATTTAAATTCATATAGAGACATTTACTACAAAATGTCACATCATTTGGGGCAAGCTTTTGCGTAGTTACATTTGTGGAAGTGTCGTGGCCGAGCGGTTAAGAGCACCGAATTATCCCCAGCCGTGACACTGTGTCCTTGAGCAAAACACTTAACCATTGCTTCGTCCTTCGGATGGGCAAAAAGCCGTTGGTCCCATGTGTTTAGGCCTGGGCGAATAATTCGAATATCCGGTTAATGGCGAATAGGTTTTCCTATCCGTAACCGCGAATGCCTTTTTTTTCTTAACCGGATATCCGCATAGGGCGCGAATAGCTATTTATAAACCGGATAGTTCTGTAATTACAACCAAGTAACCGGATATTCTTTAATATCCGAATATCCGCGGACGTCGGGCGACAACTGACATGAATGTTTTGTCTGAATCCTAATGAAACTTCTATTAAGACAGCATAAAACAGCATAAATTAAGTATTTAACTATGCTCACCTCCGTGAAGAGTCAAAACAATGACATTTCTGACGTAATTTGTTCAAAGATTACAAAAGTTTTCCTTCACGTAGAGTCATCCACGATCAAAAGAAAAAGCAAATCGCCATCTTTAAATTAGATCCGGTCATTTTTATGAATGAACCGAGTGACACTGTCTAAAACTAATATCAATCCGCCCAGAAGATCTCATTCACGAACGAACAGCGCCCTCTAGCGACAAAAAAAAATTTTTTTCTAAATATTTTTTTATTTTTATTTTTTTTATAGCGCCCTCTAGCGGCGAAAAAAACTATTCGAATATCCGGTTTATTTCGGATAGTTGGCCAGCGGTATCCGAATAACAAAATTTCACTATTCGCCCAGCACTACATGTGTTGTGTAACGCATGTAAAAGAACCCAGTGCACTTTTTGAAAAGAGAAGTGGTTCGCCCCGGTGTTCCTGGTTGTGGCTGCTTAATGCGCCTTAGCACCTTGTAAACCCTTATTAGGTGCTAAATAATTGGGTCTCAGAATTCATCACTGCAATTACCTATCTTTCTGAAAGTTTGTATATACTCAGCGCCTTGAGTACCTTGTTTGGTAGATACGTGCGCTATATAAGACTTCGATATTATATAGGAACGGTGATGACACAGAACTTTCTGAATCGCACAATGGTACCAGAGTTTGCTCATCTGGAGGTTGTGATGCAAAAGCTTCCCCCAAGCCATTTGATATAGTCTGAGGAATTCACATGTGAGCAGTAGGCCTTACTTGTGACTAAGCAAGTCCTTGTACCAGACACTATTCAAATCCAACTCGCAAATGGCTTATTTACAGCAACTTTCTCTTATATAAATAGCAATGTGTAGGCCCTACGCCAAATCGCATCTTTGCAAAACTTTTCCATCGACTTTACCAGGTTGTTACTGTCCTTTGCAAACTGAATACAGCCTTGCCCTCTCAAAGATGAAATTCTAGGCCCGAGGGATATGATTTAGAGTTGTCCAAACGGATTGAAAGTGGTAACGATGTAAGTTGGCAGGATGTGAGTTGACTTGTTTACACTCTAACTGCAATCACAGCAGTCATAACAGTGTATAATCCCCAGTCAGTGGTCCTTGTGGGAAATCAAAAACTTATTTGTAAAGTATGCCCTACCTCATTCTGCTTATAGTGAAGCCAAGCAGGATTTATGTTTGAAGATAATACGAGCAAGGAGGTTCATGTAAGGAACTCTTTCTTTACAGGCGTGATTTTTTAAAATTTTTCTATTTTTCAGGATGTTTTCAAAATTTCCTTAATTGCCTTTAAATTTTCTTGAAAAGAAGTGAAGCAATCACCAAAGGGAGAATGAAATAGTCCACATTTAGACCATGGGATGATCGCTAGAATTGTTCAAAACCGTAGTCCCCACTTTTGGACCACGCGATTTTGTATGTAGGTATGAATAAAATACAGAACATCCATTTCTTGCTGTTGCTTGGCGAAAATCCTGCACCGTATCCCGAAAAGAAACAATTACGGCGACAAATAGTGATCTAAAAATCCTCGGACGCCTGCGATGTGGGTGACGTCATTCGAAGCATTATCGTGTTTCAATCCCACACTGTACCGTTATAACATACAGTGTAATTCTTCAAACCCCTGAATAAAAGGATGCCGATTTACAGGCTCGTTCGACAAAATTATAAGTTATTACACAAGCGCGAGTGGAAATACAAACAAAATAGTGCGCCTGCGTCCCATAACTCGGCCGCGCGTGTGATAATAAAAATTTAACACACGCACATCGTAGCAACGAAAAACAAATGGCAACTTGAACTTGATGTTCAATGAATAAAAATCATGGGTTTTTGTTGTAGGCCTTTGCATGTAATCCGACAGAAAAGGGGAAAATTTACTTCGTTCACATTAAACACTTGGAAAAGGTTCTTTCACTGCCTTGAACAATAGTCCCAGTGATTACAGAAGTTGTCAAAAAATACTGTTTTTGACCTAAAATGACCCAAAAATTGGTCTGTTCACAAACTGTGCAGTTTTAGAGCTTAGCAATAACCAAATTCGGATTCAGTACCATTGAAAACCCTTGTGCGTCAAATTTCATGCGGTCCAGAGATGGGGACCACGAAACCCCCAAAATAGGCCCCTTTTCAATACCCATCCCATGGTCTAATTGTGCTTCAACCTGTTGTTTTGTGTATCTGGTGATGCACAGAGTCTGTTAAGTTTTCGAATTGTACCGTCTGGAGACTTCTGGGTCTAGAATAAGGGGGAACGCAGGCCAGCACGATTTTTGACATTGGTCAATTGTCATATTTTTTATTAGCATGATGATGGGATGTTGGGGCTTCTTGCATTGCCATTGATCCTGGTGTTAGTAGCCATTTTGCTCTGTAAATATCTAGGCCCAATTTCATAAAGCCTGTAAGCAAAACAAATTTTGCTTAACAGAAACTGACTATCAGCCAGAAGTTTCATGAGGTTATGACTGGTGCCCCACCCATTTTTTGCTTAGCATACAAACTTGCTAGGCCTTTTAGAAACACTATTTTCTTCTCAACAGCCTTATGAAATTGGACCCTGAATTTGATCATCATTAAAGTCATGTAGAGCAGTATCTGCTGCTTAATATACGCCTCTCTTAATATTTATGCATGAGTATGTCTAACCCACTATGGGACCATAGGCACAGCCACTGCAAGTGGTGGTGGACGTGCGCCTTTGGCCTCATTTTGGGTGAGAATGATGACGTCATGCATGAATATTAAGAGAGGCCTATATGACTCGAACTTGTCACAGGTCATGCTCGGTAGTCTAGAAGTACATGTAAGACCTCTGTTCTAGAATGGATGGTCGTAGTTCGATCCCACCCGAGAACATGTAGTGTGTCTTTGATTTGGTAAAGCACTGTGTGTTTTATGCAGCTCACACAGTGTGGGTAAAATTGTCCATGTTGCTGATTGTAGTTTTAAAAGTGAAGAACAACCAACTTTGAAACTATAATTTCTCAAAGTTTTGTTTTTGTTTATTCTACAGGTACGTTGGAAACCTCAGTAGACAGGTCACAGAAGAGCTTTTATTTGGTATCTTCTCTGAATTAGGAAGTACAACATGTAAGATGATGAACGAAGTAAGTAGTGTAAGTAACGAAACCCTGGATTGGTTCTCAATTTCTCTGAATATTTGCATTGTGGAGTTGTAAGTGTGCTATCCTTTTTTTGTTCTCATTAAATAATAGTAATACTAATATAACTTCTTAGTTCTTATCAGTGTTGTAGCTATACCACTTAGACCAATTTCAGCGGTGGCCTCTAAATCCAATTTAGTCCACCAAGGGGGAATTCAACAAAATTATTCATGGTTAGATAGGGGCACTCATTTCTGAACTGCAATCTGGGGGAATTCTGTGCTGGGCATAGTGTATTTTTTGCTTAGACTGCTTGGTGAAATTTTTTAGTTCTGGGCAGGAACGCACAGCACCACCCATCCGGCAACGCCCACTGTGGCTACAACGCGCTTGTTCTTATAAACACACTTTATTAAACCTGCGGGCGTCTCAAAGCGGTTGTTATTACTTTCTACAAGGTACTGTATGTAGAGCAATGTTCAAAATACAAGACCCATTTATTTACAAAGCACCATCCAATGGGAGACGTTTGGGACGCTTGGTGGCAGCAGACCTACCGGGTAAAATCCAATGTTCTGGGTAATGTGCGCGTGCTCAGAACTATGTAAACAATGGAAATTTACCTGGTAAGTCTGCTGCCACCTATACCATAACAAAGTCTCCCATTGTTAACAAGGTGCTGCATCTGCAATCTGCAGCCAATCAAATCAGAAAACACTAGGGTAAACCCCTTCTCTAAAAGAAAATCGGTCATGGTCATTACTTTTGTGAATTATGCTGCAATTAAAAATTCACGTCGGTTGTGGGTACGAGGCCCACATGTTAAAGACACTGGACACTATTGGTAATTGTCAAAGACTAGCCTTCACAGTTGGTGTATCTCAACATATGCATGAAATAACAATCCTGTGAACATTTAAGCTCAATCGGTCATCGAAATTGCGAGATACTAATGAAAGAAAAAAACACCCTTGTCACACGAAGTTGTGTACATTTAGATGGTTGATTTCGAGACCTCAAGTTCTAAATCTGAGGTCTCGAAATCAAATTTGTGGAAAATTACTTCTTTCTCAAAAACTATGGCACTTCAGAGGGAGTCGTTTCTCACAATGTTTTATACCATCAACCTCTCCCCATTACTGGTCACCAAGAAAGGTTTTATGCAAATAATTATTTTGAGTAATTACCAATAGTGTCCACTGCCTTTAAATAAATATTTGATAAGATCAACTCGCTCAAGCTTGTAAGAATTTGTTGTCTGTTGCACAGGTAAACCGGTACATCCTATCATGTATTTGTACACAAATAATGGTGTGTACAATGCAGGAGAATGGACGAGAAAGTGTAGATTCGTGGATAGAATGTACGAGCTGTCAGAAGGAGCACCATAGACCTTATCTCAAATACTCAGTACATGCGATAGGCTTGGAATGAGGTGCATGCTGGTCTAGCTAATGACCAAGTGTGATCGCTAGCATACACCTCATTCAGCAGATTGCGCTTGTGCATTGGGTATTTGCGAATAGGTCTATGCCATTAAGTTGAATATAAGCTTTCATGTCGAAAACAATCAATCTTCTTTCAATTTAGCTTGAATTTTTGAAGTTAATACCTAATGGTTCTGAAAGTAGACAACTATTGATCACTTCATTGATTGATGTGCCAAACACTATCTATAGGAGTGGATCTACACACGCGTCACATGTGTATAAAGTACTGTTCATGAAAATGTCCAATTGGCTTCATGCTGCCAAAACCCCCAAAATCTTCTAAAGGCTGGGAGAGAGTTTTGACAATGCCAATCTGCTAATCTCATAGACAAATTGTGACTGATCTCACATACATGTATTATATGTTGTCAATACACTGAAGAAAACAATACACAAAATTCAGGTCTCTTATAATCAGAGTGAAATTGATCCTGTACTCTACTTCCTGATGGCTGTTATGTTTACCCGAATTACAATAGTATGTTTGTTGTATCAGAGCTTACATGTATTTTGATAGATCCAAATCAGGATGTCCTGAATGTTTTTAATGAAGATAACATTGAATAGTGCTTTACTCACTAATAATGCATGTTGTGATGTAGCATTTGCTGAACACACCCGGCTGTCAGACAAACATTCCACTACTTACATGTACGTACAGGATCATTGGCATACTAAACCCAGGCCCGTTTGCTTCGTTTTTGGAAGGGCAAGGGCACCAAAGTATTTTCTCCTTGGCAAAAGGTATCCTATAAAGTGCAAATTTCTATCGGAGCATTTCAAGGGCACCAACGCAATGACCAGTCGTCTTCGTTGCCGTGCATGAAGTATCATGTCTGTAAACATCACCGCCTGTACTAGCCCTGGCGGCCTTACACTTTCGTATTGTACTACAGTGACGTCCTGGACATCAGGGTACATTTCTGGGGCGGAAAATTTTCACAGCTTCATAACTCAAATCTTACCTGCAAGAAAGCACCAATTTCAACAGATTCACATACCATGGCAGCATATGTTTTTCTGCGGTGGGTTTTGATCGTAAGTTATTCTTCACAAATCCGTCATTTTCATGAAATAATGCAGCTCCCAACATTAAGGAATTCCCATTTTTGTTCGTACTCTCACAGTCTGCCGTGTGTACGCAAGACGCACGACGCGCAAATTTTGAAGTGTGTTGCGTGTTAACGCTGTGCAGTCAAGATACGGTGACCAAGAATTAATGCGCCTAAGCTTGCATCATGCGCCCTACATGCGAATGTAGATGCAGACGCACGACAACAGACAACACTGTGAGAAAACGATCAAAACGGGAATTTTTTAACGTTGGGAGCTGCATTATTTCACGAAAATGACGGATTTGTGAGGAAAATATGAGGACCAAAACCCACCGCAGAAAAATGTATGCCGCCATGGAATGTGAATCTGTTGAAATTAGTGGCTCGTTGCAGGTAAGATTTGAGTTATGAAACTTTGAAATTTTTCCGCCCCAGAAACGGGCCTTAATAGTTAGGACTCTGTATCTGTGTACAGAGGGAAAGTCCTATATAGGGCTACGCCTGTACTAGCCTTTAGTAAAGGCGCATGCGGCATCCCTGGATGTCACTCACAAAAAAGAACTGCTAGAGCTCGACGAATATTAAAGGGAATTGAGTCAAATAGCATCAAGAAAGTCAATTTTGGCGAACATGTACCAGTGAAATTTGATGCCGTGTCAGAGATCCAGGTACTGAGTTGTCCATAGCATTATCGCGGAGTGCCACTGTGAATTGTTTTTAAATGCACCGTTAAACTTGCCAACACACCTTTGCTTTTATACACCCAAACCTTCACCATACATGTAGTTCGGACCATTTAATGTGGCAAAGAGAGCAAACACCCTCAAACTGTCTACCGAAAGTAAAGATAGCACTTACATAAATGTAAAGCACAGAAAAATCCCTTTATTTTGTATCGCAAATCCATACTTTGGTTATCATTTCCTTGTAAAAACATTCTGAAATATTGTTGTTTTTAAATGCAGTCCCATACTTTAGATCGTTAGGCCTACATGTAGATCATTTCCTTGTTAAAATAACAACATGAAATCTTGTTTCGAGTTCACAGCTCGCCCGAATACGAAATACAATCTTGTTTTGTTGAAATGAAGTAAATCACTAGAAAACTGAGCCTTCCTTTGAAGTTGTTAATATGGTTGTTGAATGTGTATTGTATTGATGGGTTAAATGGTTCCCTTCCAACCCTTCTTCTCATGCTGGCAGTTTTAAAACACTTAATCAACAATTCTTGAATTGTTTCGAAGTCACACAGCTGTACACTGCCATATATTCATTCAATGGTTTATTCATTCAATGGTAAGCTTGGGCGATATCACGATATTATCGAATATCGCGATATTAATTTGGAAACGATTTCGATATCAGATGGATTTGGTTTTTATCGAAATATCGATATATCGCGAAAATCGCGATAATCGCGATATATCGCAATATCGATTAAATATCGCGATGTATTTTCTAGCTGAGACATCTTGCACCTCATAGGTTTGGAGTAAAACCAGAAGAATAGGTCATTAGAACACCTCTCTTAAGCTATGACTGTCTCTTCTACAACTTTCACTTGGAGTTTGAAGACTGGTGATGTCAAATTTCATTAATATTGATTATATCGAATATCGCGATATATTGTCGGCGATATATCGTGAATAAAATAAATCGATATCGCCCAAGCTTATTCAATGGTTTATTAAAAATCTATTCAATTCGCTGCCAGCAGCAGAATTACATCAACAGTTACATAGTTAAAATTTTTGAGTAAAACATTACATTACTATTTAAAATGGCCTAAATCTAACACAGAAAAACGGAGAGGTAGAAGAACTGTTCACTCTAATAGGGAGGAGAACAGTAACTTAAAATTAATTAATTAAACATCTGTGTAAAACATTACATTAAACATTTAAATGACGAAAAAACTTTACACTTAAAGTCACCTGGAAGTGGTATTTTTTCAAAATAAAGCTTTTGTCACTAATATATGTGTTTTGATGAGTGGAATGTGAATAAACAGTTAACTAAGGTTAATTAAACATCTGTGTAAAACATTACTTTAAAAATTTAAATGACGAAAAAACATTACACTTAAAGTCACCTGGAAGTGGTATTTTTTCAAAATAAAGCTTTTGTCACTAATATATGTGTTTTGATGAGTGGAATGTGAATAAACAGTTAACTAAGGTTTTAAAAAATCAGTTCTTATGTTATTTACAAATTTAAGAGCAGACCCCGACCCGAGAGGGCGCTGCTCGTGACGTCAATTGAGGCAGACTTTGCCTGTAATGCGTAGAGTAAACACAATTGCAAAGTACATGTACGGACCAAGTTGTGAGTTTGTACGTTTCAAAAAAAGATTTTTTTTGTTTTTTTCCGGCAATGCCGACCAGGTGTATTGCTGCTGAATGCAGAAAAACACTTTTTGAAACGTACCAACTCACGACTTGGACGTACATGTACTTTGCACGTGTGTTTACATGTACTATACGCATTGCAGGCAAAGTCTGCCTTGATTGACGTCACAAAAGGGGTAGGCGGAGTCAGCCCCCCAAACAACTTTATATATTTTTTAAAGGAACACGTTGCCTTGGATCGGACGAGTTGGTCTATAAAAAGCATTTGAAACCGTTTGTTATGAAATGTATATGTTTAGAAAGATGTTTTAAAAGTAGAATATAATGATCCACACAAGTATCACTCAAAATTGCACGGTTTTCTTTTTACGTCGCGAACTATCACCGTCGGCCATTTATGGGAGTCAAAATTTTGACCCCCATAAATGGCCGACCGTGTTATTGGACGAGGTAAAAAGAAAACCACGCAATTTAGAGGCATATTTGTGTAGATCATTGTATTCTACTTTTACATCATTTTTCTAACCATATGCATTCTATAACAAACGGTCACAAAACGCTTTTCAAAGACCATATCGACCGATCCAAGGCAACGTGTTCCTTTAAACATATAAAGCGTGACAAACAATTACTAAAAAAATTGTTTTATTGTTCGTAAGCATATACTCTTATGTTTGAAAGAAAAAAAATTCTATTTCCAGGTGACTTTAAAAACCCTTTTCTTTTAAAAATAAAACTGTTCACTCTCAATGGGAGGGATTTAAAGTCAATCCAAAGGACCGTAGTCAGGGACCAGTCCACTTCATGCACCAAAAATAAATCCGAGGCACTGAAAAAAAAAAAATGTTTACCCCTAAATCAAAACAGACCGGTCTTCAACTGCAATCTCCCAGACTAATCTTTTAATCCCTCCAATTTAGAGTGTTAAAGGAATGGCAAGATATAATATAATATAATAATAATATCGAAGTCTTATATAGCGCACGTATCTACCAAACAAGGTACTCAAGGCGCTGAGTATATACAAACTTTCAGAAAGATAGGTAATTGCAGTGATGAATTCTGAGACCCAATTATTTAGCACCTTATAAGGGTTTACAAGGTGCTAAGGCACATTAAGCAGCCACAACCAGGAACACCGGGCGAACCCCTATATACGACACAAACATCAAACTCCAAAAGATTTCATGTAGGGAATAACAAAAACACATGTAAACAACACAAAAACTAAGCAAATTTGTAGTAAACAAAATAAAAAGCTGATTATACACACATGAAGCCAAGGATCATGCTCAGTTTACATTACTGCTTGGGAAATATAATAGGGAATAACTTTAAATGGGATTTGACTTTTTCTTAAAAAAAAAAAGACCTTGATATTTCTCTTAAAGGCAGTGGGCACTATCGGTAATTACTCAAAATAATTATCATTATAAAACCTTTCTTGATTACGAGTAATGGGGAGAGGTTGATGGTTTGAAACATTGTGAGAAACAGCTCCCTCTGAAGTGACGTAGTTTTTGAGAAAGAAGTAATTTTCCACGAATTTGATTTCGAGACCTCAAGTTTAGAATTTGAGGTCTCGAAATCAAGCATCAGAAAGCACACAACTTCGTGTGACAAGGGTGTTTTTCTTTCATTATTATCTCGCAACTTCGACGATCGATTGAGCTCAAATTTTCACAGGTTTGTTATTTTATGCATATGTTGAGATACACCAAGTGAGAAGACTGGTCTTTGACAATTACCAATAGTGTCCACTGTCTTTAAAGGAACACGTTGCCTTAGATCGGACGAGTTGGTCTATAAAAAAGCATTTGTAACCGTTTGTTATGAAATACATATGGTTAGAAAGATGTTTAAAAGTAGAATACAATGATCCACACAAACATGCCTCGAAATTGCACGGTTTTCCTTTTATTTTGCGAACTAACACGTTCGGCCATTTATGGGAGTCAAAAATTTGACTCCCATAAATGGCTGACCGTGTTTGTCGACGAGGTAAAAGGAAAACCGTGCAATTTCGAGGCATGTTTGTGTGGATCATTGTATTCTACTTTTACAACATCTTTCTACCCATATGCATTTTATAACAAACGGTTACAAACACTTTTCAAAGACCAACTCGACCGATCCAAGGCAACGTGTTCCTTTAAGGGAGATGGCCATAGAAGTTATGTAGTTATTTTGTAGTTTTGTAGTTTTAAAAATTATTACATACTTAAGTTTTAAACCTTTAACTTGCTGTCATGACACAGGGCAATTGAAATTTAAACGGTTTTATTAATGTTCTTGTTCTCAGCATGGATCAAATGACCCTTACTGCTTTGTCGAGTTTGAAGACCACAAGAAAGCTAATACTGCCAAAGCATTAATGAATGGTAGGAAGCTGTTTGATAAGGTAAGATTCGTCTGAGAGTGTATGCCAATCAGCAGATACTTGTATGTGTTGTTCAATGCTTATAAGCCAGGCATTCTATGGCCCTTAAAACCACGGCTTCGGCTTAAGATTCGGCTTCAGATTCGGCTTCAGGCTCAGTTCTCTCGTCTGAAGCCCTGAACGCGTACAGAAAGCGCACGCAACTGTCAGAAAAGCCTGTGTCCGGATTCTTAATTCGTCAATTAAACGCGCCCCTTTAATAACTTTGTAAATACTTTTTTTGACAAGATTGTTTTTATTCAAGAAGTCAATGTGTTTGTTGTGCATGTAAATTCTAGCCTGTATATGGTCTTTTAAAAAATATATTTGGATGTGAATTTATATGCGTTGAATGATTATAGTCTTATATAGGATTTGAGCCATTGCGTGGTGAGGTATCAATATATATTTGGTTTGCGGTAACACCATGTGTATATCTACTTGCCAGGTAAAGTTTGTTCTCAGAGAATTGTCTTTCTTTATTCTACTACCGATTTATCGGGTGTTCGGGAGACTTCTCAGTTCTGAAAACAACTGTCCTGCTTTTTAACCACTTCTCAGGTGGAAGGTATAGAAAATTGGCTGGGACTTCTATTTTAGCTTATAGGATCGATTATATTCTTATCCGGGTGCCTGTTGTTACAGTTTGCAACATTGTGACATCACGCATGGAGTCCCTGGCCATAGCGCACACTTTCATCCTAACAGCCCAACCTAGTGATTTGGTTTCCAGTGACCTTATACTACTGTACCTTGTAGTTTCATCAAGGCAAAGTCTCTAGTGCTACAGCTGACATTGGTCCAATTTCTTAGAGCTACTTAAGCATAAAATATTGCTTAAAAAATCCCTGCTTATAATAAACTAATAATAAACAGGATACCAGCCAAAAACTGACATGTGACTTTGTATTTTGGCTGGTAACCTTTTTGTTGAAAGCACAATTTTGTTTTGCTTAGCTCATTTTTGTGCTCAAGCAGCTCTATTTTTCTTAAATTGCATCTATGTGAAGCGCCTTGAGCGTCTATAAGGCGGACTTTGGCGCTATATAAGTTTTCGTTATTATTATTATTATTATTATGAAATTGGGAAATGATCAGGGATACAGTTGTTTCGACAAAAGTGTTTGCTACAAGCTGATGATAGTTGTGTAAATAAGGAAAGGATATATAATGTATTGCTTGGTTTTGCACTCATCATAACCAATAGCAATCTGTATACTATTGGCACAAGCATGTAAATTTTTGACAGTGTTAGCGGCTCTATCTCAGGGTTTAATCTGTAACTTCTTCAGTGACTAGCAAGCAGGACCAGGTAGCTTTGCATTTCACTGGTCCGTTTTGTAACCATACCATTATCGAGTGACGAAGTTTGTTTAAATTTGTAATTTTCTGTTCTTCTACTTTAATTTGTAGTCCACGATAAAAATTTCATTATTAATTTTCTCTCATGAAGTGAATTTTATTACTGTACTAGCTAAGAACCCAATGTAGAGAAAACAAGGAAGTATAAGTTTCAGTTTGAGATGTGGGAGGAAAACCCCAGACAACTATAATCAGGGAAAAAAAAATGGAAGTCGAGTAGGGACTGACAACCAATCCACATAGTGCCCTCAGCGTGATTCTAAACTAGGGTCCTAGAGGTGGAAGGTGAGGAAAGATACCTCTACACCAACCTGACCACTCATGTTGAGATCCTGTTGAGATCCTGTTGATATACTGCAAGATGATTACATCATGAATGTAAGATGATGACATCCTGAGATGATTTATCTCAGGATGACAAAATCGTAAGATGACATCTTCCCGATATATTTTAGCTGAGGATGTTGAATGATGTCATAAACAGAAATGTCTCTACACCAACCTGACCAGTCATGTTGAGATCCTGTTGAGATGATAAGTTGATATACTGCAAGATGATTACGTCATAAATGTAAGATGGTGTCATCGTGAGATGATTTATCTAAGGATGACAAAATCTTGTAGTAAGATGAGGAAAGATACCTCTACATGTACACCAACCTGACCACTCATGTTGAGATCCTGTTGAGGTGATGTCGATTTACTGCAAGATGATAAATAAATGTAAGATGATGACATCCTTAAAATGATTTTAAGGATGACAAAATCGTGAAGTAAGATGTCATCTTCTGGACATATTTTTTAGCTGAGGATGTTGAAAGATGTCATAAACAGAAGATGTCGATTTGCTCAGATAAATTAGCTCAGGATGATAACATCCAGAACAATGACAAGAATTCAGGATGAATTATCTTTGAAAGACAACATCCTACTATCACGATGTCATCTCGTCATCTTCCACAGATAATTTATTTCTGGATTTCATCATCTTTCTCTAATTTATGGTCATGATCCTGCAGGATCAGGATCTCAACAAGTTAGATGTCACTTCAAGAGCTCCTTACTTTCCATATCCATGTGTGCAATTTAATCAATAGTTCAGTATTTTCCAATTGCGTTTGCCGTGGGTATAATGTCGACATCATTTTCACCTGATTTGTTTTACATCAATCATGAACAGAGTGTAATGTTCCATGGCATCTCAGATCCTGTGTGATAACACAGTGTGAATGAGATTTTTTTCATTTCTGACTAGAGCTCTGGTTTGTGGAATTTCTTTGTCCGCTTGCAGCAAGCGGAATGTTTTTTGTTCTTGTTAAATTGTTGATGCGAAAGATAGAGTGAGATGGTCTGGAACGTGGTGAAGGTCACTACAGCTCGTCGAGAAATACTTATTACATCTGCTTTGTAGAGTTCTCTTGTTGAGTACATCTCAACTTGTTCTTTCCTATAATTTCTTCGGGCAAGTAAACTGCAGGAGGGCAATTATACATCGCATCAACTGAAATCAACACAAAGGCTTCGACCAGTGGAAATAGTGCCTTCCTGTGGAGTGTGGCATGCCGCAAAGAAATTTATTGAAGTATGAACATGTAAAATGTTGACAGTGAACTTGGAGTCATTGGTCCATGCACATTGTTTTTTGTTGTACCCGGATATTGTTATGCCATGCCACAGTTGCTCTACCTCCTGGCCTTTGGAGCATTTCTGAAGCCCATTCTGTATCACATTATAGGTTCTGGTCTGTATGTTCACTTATGTTTTTAATGGGGGATGTAATTGATCCAAGGGGCTGGTTCAAACCAGTGTCAAATTCAAGTTCAGTGAGAGTTAACTCTGGTTGAAACATCAACCTTTAAAATGCAAGCATGAGGGTGATTTCACAAAGAGCCACGATTGATCGTAACTGCAAATCAATCGTAGTTGCTTAGTAAAGTGTGATGACACAATATAAATCACTATGGTAAATACTGACAATTTGTCTTGCGATGAATTTTATTGCTTTGTGAAATCGGCCCCTGGAGTTTACACAGGGGCCACAGAGGTTACATCTTCTGTTTCCCATAGACTTTTAAGATTTTCCAATGGAGGGCAAATAGCTTTGCCCTCTCAAAGATAACATTCCCGGCCTGCAATGTGTATGAAGAATGGATCTTTGCTAAGCCTTATACCTTGAAGAAATCTTTAAAGAAACTGGACACTATTGGTAATTTTCAAAGACTAGCCTTTACAGTTGGTGTATCTCAACATATGCACAAAATAACAAACCTGTGAAAATTTGAGCTCAGTCGGTCGTCGAAGTTGGGAGATAATAATGAAAGAAAAAAACACCCTTGTCACATGAAGTTGTGTGCCTTCAGATGCTTGATTTTGAGACTTCAATCCTAAATCTGAGATCTCGAAATCAAATTCGGGGAAAATTTATAAGTTTTCTTTCTTTCTCGAAAACTACATTACTTCAGAGGGAGCCGTTTCTCACAATGTTTTATCCTATCAACAGCTCTAGATTACTCGTTACCAAATAAGGTTTTATGCTAATGATTATTTGGAGTAATTACCAATAGTGTCCACTGCCTTTAACCATTTGATGTAGTACTTGACTGGTCATCTCACTCATGAACTTTGCTTTAACTCATTCAACTGAGTTGAAATGTTTTCCCTTTGTTTAGCAATTTTGCAAAATGCTACATACACAAGAAGAGTCGGGGTTCTACTGAAAAATCACCAGTTGCTACTACATCTTTTTTTCCCTTTTAAATTAATCTTTGCTCGTTTAAAGCCCTTTGTAAAGTTAAGATGTAATTCTGCTCTTGGGCTACATGTTTTGAGTGTTTTTTATTTATTTTTTAAACCAGAATGATAACATTTATATAAGCTGTACTCCATAGTCTAAAACATTTTGCTTTGTCAAAATTCTGGACATATCATATGATCCCTAATTTATGGTGTTCACCATGCAAAAGTTAATCATATTTTGGACAAAACATGTACAGTACATACGTACTAATTGTGAATGTATTAGTAGGCAATGATTTAATGTGAAAATTACTTGAAATATATTAAATAAATCACCAATATATATTTGTGGGTGAACTAAGACAAATTGACAGTGATATGGTTTGAACCTGCGACCTCCGGATTTACGTGCCGGTGCTTTTCCAATTGAGCTGCTTTATAATTACCCAGTCAGTTTCCCTTGTGGTTTATTTAACAAATAAATAACTACTAATGAATGAAACAATGCATAGTAATGAAAAGGACATTATTTGAATTGTAGTGCTTCAAGGTTTCGTTGCTGAAGTATGTCTAGGGCTTCCCCTTAAAGCCATTACTCATTTCTCAAAAACTACACAACCTCAGTTAGTAATATTTGAAGGGAAGCTTTCCACTATCATTATCTTCAAACCCTGTAAGTTTAATGTAGATCTGTGGACATTTTGAAAAAGTACCCAAATCCTTTAAGTGAAAGGACCGATGTCCATGTGTTGCTTTCAGGCTGAAAACTCAATTGTATTTATTATTTGCCATTAATTATCAAAGTCTCCAAATCTCTTAGCTGGAGGCTGAGAGACGTCTATTTTCCTGACTGTCAAGTGTGAAGACTCAAGTTATTCTGCCCCATAAATACTGACCTACATCTTGATTGATCCAACAAAAGAGGACGTCTTTAGCGTACTTGTATTTAACTAGACCAAATGTCTCCACCGCCCGGAGATTGAATGAACAAAGATGAACAGATTAATTTCTCTCCAGTGGAAAAGTGTTTTTTAGTTTTGTCGCGATGATTTAAAAGGATGGTGTTTGTTTCCGTGTCCTCGTTGAGGGGTGGAAGTAACAATGTGGTTGGGAAATTATGGAAAAACCCTGGTGAAATGGTTGTCCTGTGAGCGATGCGTGCATTGTGGTTTATACATTACGGAGCTTTGTAAGTTAAGATTCCACTCTTTGACTGGACACATTTATTTGTTGTTGCTTTGGAACAGGAAGTTGTGTCAGTGTGTCAGCTGCTATCAAGTTGTCTGGATGGCATTGTCTTTCAACTCTATATAGAAACAATCATGCATCAGATTGGGTGAACTGTCGGAGCTATCCATCCATGTTTATTGGGAACCCAACATATTTTGTGGGTGGTCATTGGTGGTTGAAAATAACTTTGAAGTAGAAACCCTTCCTCTGAAAAAAATGTAGACATGCTGTTGAAAAATTATTGCACAGGCCCTAAACTTTAGGGAGGCAACGAAGGCGATTGCATTCATGCCCCATGGTATTTGCTTTGGTGCCCTGGAAATGCCTCTGTAGAAATGTACAATTTCCTCTCTAGGGTACGCTTTACCAAGACGGAAAATGCCTCGGTGCCCTTGCCCTTTCAAACACAAGGCATACATGCCTGCCATTCTGTACACCAAGTCTTGGGGAAACATTTGGTTACTAACTGTTCAAAAAGAAAAGCTAAGGTTTTTCTTGTTATTAATTTACAACCACTTTCACCAAGGCGAAGAAATGTGTTTCAATCTGTGCTTTGGTCAGTTCAAGCTTGCTTGGTGTGGTTCACCACCATATAAAGTTATTAAAACACCTTGCGGAGCCCTCTTGTGGTGACATTTAGCCAGTGAAATATCTTTGGTTTTGATGCATCTGACGTCACACTTCGAGGCTTGTAATTTTGCCAGAAATCTGCCTTGAGCCTATGCCAATCCCATCCATAATCACCTTATGGAGATTCGCAGTCAAATCCTTTGTACATTATACATGTTTACAAAACAAAGCACACTGCTGCATTATGTGCAGATGACCGAAAAACAGCTGTTAAACATCAGCTCGGACCAATCAAAACACAGATTTGGAAAGCTTACACATATGTACATCCCATTGACCTTTATGCAATGAAATCATTGTATCCAATGGAATCACAAGTTCTATAAAAACAACACCTGTCTTTGTCCTTGCGGATAAAAACAGGGGACCAGTCTACACCCTGACTGAACTCTGTGTGTTGTTACCCTGGATGTAATCGAGACATTGTGTGATTACATGTGCCCTTTGACCTTCATTCATGACATTTCTTATCATGAGACTCATTCTCTGGACATGCTGAATGTAACGTTTTTATCGGGAATGAGAAAGTTCAGAGTTTTATCTGATTTCAGACTCTTTTTGGGGGGTTTCAGTGCTTGGTGACAAAATGGCTGTTAATTTCTTCAGATGCTGAGAAATAATGCACTTTGATGTACATGTACTCATCTCATGCTGTCGATACTGTGCCCAACAGATCCTTAAAAACTGAAACTCCGGGGGTTTCCACAAGGTGAAAATGTCATTATCGGATACATTGTACCTTCTAACTTGTAAAAGATTCAAATTGTTTGTCAGCAATGTCCCTTTTTACGGTTCCATGCACGCCTTTTTGTGTTTGGGTCAACATTCCAAACAATTTAGAGTCGTCGCATGCAGGCAAAAAGTGTCTGCTTGTAGAGAAAAAAACCCCTAAACTTACAGTATTTTCATAAAGAATGGTTAATGCATCCAAAGTTTTTTTAGGCGACAGCTGAAGTGAAAGTTTTGGCTAGATACTTTTATATATGTCATGCTCCAGATAGCTTGCCTGAATTAGAATTTAACACTGTAAACATCATTGATTATTTAATCTCCTCTCTAAAATTAATCTATAAAACTTGGAAAATTAGTGGCTGGATGGGGCTATGCCTATGATGGCTGTTGCTAATGTATCCTGCTTTAATTGTTCAAGTGATGATTGAGCCATAGATCAAGTCGCAGACGTTTAACCCTCAGGATAGGCTAGGTACATTTTACTTGGTAGGCATATTTTGTTCAAATGTTCAATCATGGAAAGGTCCTTGTATTTGCAATACTGCCCTCTAGTGGTACTATTTATCCAAGCTATAATTTTACCACATGTTGCAAAGAGTAACAGCTGGATACACAATATCTCCCTGCTTGGCTTTATCTTCAGCTTTTATTAACGCTAATTACACAGACAAATACAGGGTTGAGGCCAGGTCTTATCTGTTTGCTCAAAGAGCAATGTTTGCCAGAAGATTCAGTCTGTGGTATTTTCTCTTTAGAACAAAACAATAAAAAGGAATATTTTTACTGCTTCAACTGAACTTAATCCTCTCTATAGATAGAATAAATAAATTTAGTTGATCAAATTATTTATTGATACACCACTTAGCTTAGTGTGCAGCCAAGGGTTGCACATGTAGTGTATTGATGTCGTATTCTGTCTTTTCTTTAGTATGCTGTGAACTGTTCCAGACTAAGCAAACTCATTTGCTATCGATGTTGCATTGGATTAGTTTAGATATTATGTTACTATATATCACAAACCTTTGTTTTTATTTTATGTAGGTATACACAGAGCTGCAAACTCTTTCTGATTACTGCAGAAAGTTATCCGAAAATAAATCAGTTTTTCCATGTTTCGATGAACAAACTTGAAAGCTCTGTGATTATGGAAAATGTTTCCCTATTATGTTGAATGTAAAATCTAATTGTCTCCCTGATTGTTATACAAGATCTCTCTCTGTTAGCAAGATGCAAATGTTTTCAGCTCTGTGTGCAGTAGTTTTCTTAGGCATGATACTAGGCCTGATACAGAGTCAACAGAGGCGGTTGCCTCGATGCCTTTTGGTCACAGCCTTGGTGTCCTTAAAATGCTCCAGTAGAAATTTACGATTTCCTCATAGGGTGCCCTTTACCAAGGAGAACTGCCTTTCAAAAAGAAGCATACAGGCCTGTGATACTTCAAGAAGGCAACTGGGGCAATGGGCTTCATGCCGCTGTTCATTGCCTTGTTGCCCCTTAAAATGTTCCATTTCTGTCAGATAATGGGCAACTATATAAACAAGAACTGTGTTGCTTTGTAGACAAGTCATGTACAGCTGTTGTATCCAGCAAAACTGATACAATCCAGCAGCCTGTGGCAGTATATCCAATCTGCATCTAGAATCGAAATCAAAAACTAGTCGTCTTTCATTGTTATTATAAAGGTGTAGTTAACATGTATTTTTTACTTATTGATCGTTTGAATACTATCTCCAGAGAATAAACAATAAAACCATAGATAAGAGAACTTTCTTTATGATAAAACTAACTTTCAAAAATTTCATTTTAAAAGGTGGTAGCATTTTTGAGATATATAATCGTAAACAAAAAAATCTGGAGCAGTTATATCCCTGCAGATGGAAGAATCCATATTTATTGAATGCACAAAATGAGAAACATTTCATGCATGATATGCTACTCAGATTGTTGCCATTGTTTAAATCTATTTCTCTACGTTCCTATGAAAGGGAATTGTTTCTCAAAATAAGTTACACTTATATCTATCAACAGCTGCAATGCCTCTATACCAAGTAAGTTTTTATGGTCATAAAATATTTGAATAATTACCTGAAGCTTTACTCTCCCTTTGAAGGAACATGTTGCCTTGGATCGGTCGAGTTGGTCTTTGAGCAGTGTTTGTAACCGTTTGCTATAAAATGCATGCGGGTAGAAAGATGTTGTAAAAGTAGAATAAAATAATCCACACAAACATGCCTGAAAATTGCACGGTTTTCCATACCTTGTTGACTAACACGGTCGGCCATTTCTTGGAGTTAAATTTTTGACTCCCATAGGGTCGGCCATTTATGGGAGTCACATTTTTGACTCCCATAAAATAAATGCCGACCTTGTTAGTTCGCAAAGTAAAAGGAAAACCACGCAATTTCGAGGCATGTTTGTGTTGATTATTGTGTTCTACTTTTACAACGTCTTTCTACCCATATTAATGCATTTTAAAACAAACAGTTACAAACGCTTTTTATAGACCAATTCGTCTGATCCAAGGCAACGTGTTCCTTTAAAGACACTGGACACCTTTGGTAATTGTCAAAAACCAGTCTTCTCACTTGGTGTATCTCAACATTTCCCCAAATAACAAACCTGTGAAAATTTCAACTCAATTGGTCGTCGAAGTTGCGAGACAATAATGAAAGAAAAAAAAACCTCTGTGTCACACGAAGGTGTGTGCTTTCAGATGCTTGATTTCGAGACCTCAAAATCAAATTCTGAGGTTTCAAAATCAAATTTAAACGTTTTATAGGAAAATTACTTCTTTCTCTAAAACTACGTTACTTCAGAGGGAGCCACTTCTCAAAATGTGTTATACTATCAACAGCTCTCCATTGCTCGTTACCAAGTAAGTTTTATGTTTACTACATGTATATTGAGTTATTACCAATAGTGTCCAGTGCCTTTAACTGGGGACTGAATTTGTAGAAAACAAGAAGCACCTGGAATAATAACAAAACATTCAGCAAATTGATTCTTGTTTGTTATTTAAAGGCAGTGGACACTGTTTGTAATTGTCAAAGACTAGCCTTCACAGTTAGTGTATCTCAACATATGCATAAAATAACAAACCTGTGAAAATTTGAGCTCAATTGGTCGTCGAACTTGTGTGATAATAATCAAAGAAAAAACACTCTTGTCACACAAAGTTGTGTGCGTTTAGATGGTTGATTTTTCAAATTCGTGGAAAATTACTTATTTCTCAAAAACTTTCTCGGCACTTCAGAGAGAGCCGTTTCTCACAATGTTTTATACCATCAACCTCTCCCCATTACTCGTCACCAAGGAAGGTTTTGTGCTAATAATTATTTTGAGTAATTGCCAATAGTGTCCACTGCCTTTAATTGGGATGGGACTGTTAATATGTACCACTAAAACATTTAAATAAAAAAAAAAATCATCAAGCTCAGCCTTGAAGATTTGAACAATAATGAATATCAACATGTTATGTATGAGCAATTCATCACAATCAAAATGTCTCGTTATTGTAGTTTTGTTTTCTTCTTTTCTTTTTTCTCCATGAACATCAAAAGAACATTGTGGCATTATTGAGGCGGGAAAAATTATTGCCATATGACCAATTTTGTTTTTGAATTGGCTACAACTATTCCCAGGCTAGGATTAAGATCCAAGGTGAAAGCACTTCAGATGTTGTTTTTCCCGACCGTTGGCAAGGGCTCAAAAATATATTGTTCTTCATTATTTTTCACAATGGAAACAAGTGTTTATGATGTAAAAACCAAATTATAATAAAAAATCCCTTATTTGCAAATCATTTGTTAGATATAATACTACCAGCAACAGTAGTAATTTAGGTATTGTTGTTAATGTTCATGAAGCTGTCCATGAAATTTGAAAGAAAAAAAGGAAACAAAATTAAAATAGGTCAACATTTGTATGTAGTGTAGTTAGCAGATGGTTCATAAATATTGTTTAAGTTGTGTGTTACACCATCACTCATTTTATACTTTAATTTTTCTGTTTTTAAGACATAATATTGATGTAATCGGAGGCAGAATAGATATTGGAACCCTATCGCATGAAGGACATATTTTATGGACATAATTTACAACCGTTTACAATTTATAATCATTAACAAACACTGGAAACAGAAGATAGAAATGATGAGAATAGTTGATTGCAACTATCACTATATAAAGTATCAAAATATGAAGTTGATTGCAATAATCAGGATATGAAGGGATGAAACGAGAGAAGACAAAGAGGAAAAGTCAGAAAAAAAATGCAACCCAAAAAGTGAACAGAATGCGTGTTTTTTGCTTTCCTGTTTTTTCTTCTTCAAAATACCAAGTTGAAATATTTGTTCACAGTTAAACATTCAAATTGTGAATATAAAAGAAACATATTGTTTCTACATTTTGGTTTTCCTCATTGTCTTTTAAAGAAACGTTAAAGAATTGGTTTGAAACAAAAATCGTTAACATAACAGATTTTCGTAGAACTTACCTGGTCTAATGATGATGATAGAAGAAAACATCCCTTGAAATATTTTTGTCTGAAACTTTATATTTGATTAGAAATAAATAATCTAATTTCGCGTTTGGAGTTTATCGCTCAGTGAGCGTTATATTCATTTTTGTTTTGGCATCGATGCAATGCAAAATTTGTAATCGGTTTTTCACTATTCTCTCGTGACCCAGATGGCCGATCGATCTCAAACTTCTACAGGTTTGTCAGTTTATGTATACGATGGACTAAATGTACATGTAAATAAAGCGCTTACACTGCCAGCAACTGTTTTGTTGGCAAAAACTAATTCTGTAATGTTCCTTTTAAACGTTGAATTGTGAATCCCGTCGAGAGTGTACTGCTCCCTTCACAGACATCACAATAAAACATTGTGTGAGAATATCTCTACCTGTAGACTTGAACTTGGGTTTACCATCTCTCAGTTTCAATTTCAAAATCATCTTTGGAGGGAGAACAACGCATGTAATTTGTAATTTTGATTGTGTGGTCTCCGTTTGGAACATTCCCCGCCCCCCCTTGATGTTGTGGATTAAAGCTTGTCAGTTACGATGACAGCATGTAATGGGGATTGAGTGATGGCCACTCACTGGCTTTATTGTGGAACCAACCCCTCTATTGAAATGTTAATATTGGCCGCAGAGTACAGCTTCACTTGGATTGTATGTATACATTGTTGCTACATTGTATACTGTATGTCACCGTGGGCCCATGTCGGATTAAGTGCTAAAGCAAACAAACAAACAAACAAACAAACAAACAATGTGATAAACAAAAGGACCTGTCAAGATTAAAAAGAGACACTTGTCACAAGGTTCCTGTCCTGACCTGGTAATTTAATATTTTATTATAAATTAATTTCAAATTTCATGTTGTGGAGTCTGGAGCTCTCTTTGTTATTCCACACCAAACTGTTTGTGCTTAGAGTACATTGGAATGCCTTACCCCACCAGCCCAGATCCTTTGGAATCCATCACTTTGGCAATTTGATATAGAAGGAATAGGGCATGTAAGGGGTTTAAAGAATAACCTTGCCCTATTATACATACATGTAGGCGCACCAGCAGGCTAGATTTCACAGGGAGCAAGCACTGCCCCCTCGTCATTGCCTTGGGGCCCCTATTATACATACATGTAGGCGCACCAGCAGGCTAGATTTCACAGGGAGCAACCACTGCCCCCTCGTCATTGCCTTGGGGCCCCTTGATATCTTCCAATAGAAATTTACAATTTCCTCATAGAGGTTCCCCTTACCTAGGAGAAAACGCCTTGATGCCCTTGCCCGTTAGCATCATGCCTGAATACTGGTTCACCTGCACTAAACAGTGCAGCGTATGAATGCGCTATTACAAATTATCCAATCACCAGATATCTTCCTTTTGTTTCCCATTGTGCATGCCTTTAGTCATCAATTAGATGTAAGTATCTCTGTATGCTTGAGCGCTCTTTGACTTTGTTATAAGTTGCGCGTCTGCATGGGCCAGGCTCGTCTCTCTCTCTAACATGCACCGCATTAATGACTTTCTTGCTCTCACTAATTAAGAAGTCAAGGCTAAGTACATGGGATGACATGTACACTACAATGAGCCCTCGCCTAAAGGTACATAGCACTAGCAGACATGTTTGTTATTAACGGCAACATGATAATGAGTGAGGGAGGATGAAAACCACTAGCGAACCCTGCCTGTTGATAATTGATTGAATGACTATAGCAAGGTTCAGTCAATTAACTTTCAATACAGGCCAGTGGTATTTACATTCCCCCCGTCATGTATGTTACAACATGGTTTCAGTGACTTGTTGAGTAACATGGGGGCTATGTACCATAGACGCTTTGCGCCGGGTGGATGAGATCAGGGGATAGCAACGCCCGACAACACCTTGCCCAACACCACCCCCACCCCATGACACGCACCTCTTTAGTCTCCATCCTATGGCACAACCCTCTCCAGGGGGAATTATTTCAAAAAATCTTATTACCTCCAAGTGTAAAATGTGCTCTAAAAAAGCGTTCAATTAGTAGGCTCTAAAATGTCCAATTCTGGATTTATAGTTCAGCAGGTTGCCCATGATATGCCCCAAAGCAGCACAAGCTGGTGGTACTACAAATGTACGAGCCATATGCTAGTAGAGAGCACTCTACACCAAACGCGGGAAAAATAACTAACTACGTCAAAAGCCATTCCCCCTTTCTAATCTCATAACACGGACACACTGTATGCCTCATCACCACAAGAGAAATTGCTATCGTTGTTTAATTAGTGGCAGCGCACGTTGTCACCTTTTGCCCAGCAAAGGTGAACATTGAACAAGCGAGGTCTCACATTCCCCAGAGGAACCTGTATTGGCGTGATGGTGTCAGTGAACCCCTCTACTTCCTGCTCCCCTTTCCCCCCAGTATCGCATCCGCAGAATCTCCCCCGATGCCTCGTAATTGGCCCCTCAAAATTAATATATCGAGTTTGCCCCTGTCACCGGGCAGTCACTCCCAGGCCGGGGAAGAACTCCTTAGGTTTTTGTTCTTCTTTCTCTCCTCGTTCCTCTCCCCTCTCTCCATCTCCTTCCTACAGGGGTAGGATAGTTGATTTCCCAGCCCAAGATTGATATGAAGTGACACAACATTCGTTTTACTTTGTGTCTCACTAAGGAGAGCAGCCTGCTAAAGGGTTGCTCAGTGCCAATCTTTGCAGCCATTAGATTCGCGTTATCAAAGTGCTTTACTGAAGATGGCTGGTTTGGATGACCCGTCATGCGAAACCTGTCTTAATGGTGTGGCCTTAATAAAAAGGTTGTATAACTTGAGGGTATTTCAGGTTTTTAAAAATTGTCCACTCCCTTCCATGTTTTAAGTTGCTTATAAGGTAGTAGAGGCATTCAACCTGTTCTGTCAGAAGGTTGTTTTCGTCTTCTCCAATGGTGTTATATACGATTGTGGTATTTTGTGCACTGTAGAACTGCTGACTACATTATACTGTATTCTTATTCATTCAAACTTAAAGGCAGTGGACAGTATTGGTAATTACTCAAAATAATTATTAGCATAAAACCTTTAAAAAAATGAAACACTTTGAGACTATTATTATTAAACACACAGAATTTAAGTCGGTCAGCATTTAAACTTTTGTTTGTTAGGGTTCATTTCAATCTTTTGTTATTCAGTTAATTTAAAGCGGTAGTTTAAGACGAAGGATTTTGTACGGTGAGGTTCGAATGTGTCTTTTCACAATTCACATTAAAATTGACATTAACATTAAAGCTCAAATGGTAGCTTCTTTTGATGATGTAATTAATTTCATAAGAGTAATAAAAACATGTGTTTATAGAACTAGATGAGAGCCAAAAAACTGGGTGGTGATCTCGACTTATATGTACATCACCCCGACCCCCTTCCCGAAATAACAAATAGTTTGCAGTGTCTGTAATCCAATTCCTCTTAGCCCCATCTTCACCTTCATACATATGCTTATATGCAGAATATACAGGTGTCGTCTGCTCATGAATATTTAGATGTGTGGAGTTAACTAGCATCATGTGGTAGCCGACAGATTAGCGTTTAAAAAATTCATGAAGGTGGCACAGTTCTGCGATAGGGAAAAGATTGTCGTGCACGTGTACTGTTGTGTTTTACACATCGTGGATTATTATGACATACAGAACTTGGCACGTAGCCACAGAAATAAAGAGATAAATTGTACTTATTATTTATGTATTTTTGTATTAAATTTTAGGACTAACCAGGTCTTAAGGGGGGGGGGATCCGCAAAACCATGCAGGACTTGTACATGTCACTCAAATTGTTTACTGGACCAGGGGCTCGATTTCACTTAGTCCTTGTTTGCGATATTCGCTATCATGTTTGCGATGAGGTTGTCAAGTCGTTTTAAATGATTATAGCGCGAAACAGTGGTTACCATTTCCAAAAAAAGTCTTTTTTTTAAAATGATAACTCTTAAAATGTACTACATTGTACATGTTTAAGCTTACATTTGTACCAGCACATAATACAAATAAATGTAATTAGTTTCGTCTAATACTTTCAATGTCAACAGGGGAAAATCAAGCCTTTTAAATTAACCTGTCAAAAAAAGTAATTATTATTAAGGCCTAGTTTGATTTCAAAGCCCTAAAACTGTTGTCACCAACATTTTTGAGCTGTCGAACATACCCTATTAATTTTGAAGAGCGATTTGTGGATGAATTAATACATTAATTTTAGGTCCAATGCTGACAATATTTGACCTCAATGGATTGAGACCTCTTCCATCGATTGTAAACTCTCTCGACAGCGGTCACTGGGCAAAGGTGTCACCAGCCAACAGCATCGTGGGCATCATGGGATTCCCAGTAAAAGAGCGCGAAGAATATAATTGCAAGGCCAATTTTACTCTTTAATTCACGCGCAGACTACGCTCGCCCAAGACATACGCCACTAATGAAATCTAAACACAGTGGCGCAATTTTTGTTGTACATTTGCAATGAACCGATACTTTGCAGCCACTAACGAGTTAATGCAAGATTGTTATCTCTAATAATTGTTTTGCGATGACAAAATTCGTCTCAAAGTTGGGATGGATTTTGAGGTTTAGCGATCGGTTTCATTCAGCATTTGCGATGACCGGAAAGCCTTAGTGAAATCGGCCCGAGACATGTTTTTACAAGACTAGAAAACACAGTTTATTATGCACGTAACTGTTTTTTAGTGGAACAAGCACTAAGACTGTATAAGAGAAGGTTTACCGAATTAAGTATACTTCATTACTCAGTAGAGATGAAAGGTATTTAAGCAGACCCATAGTCAACATTTGAATGCTTTTGTTCATAATATTATTACACACTGAGGTATTATTCAATTGAAAAACACAAGGAAATTTTAACTTGTCTGTTTACTGAGTTTTCTTGCCCCAACACTAAAACTGGCCTTGGGCCTACGGTCCAGTGTAAAATTCAAGCTGACTGTGCACAATATAGCATTACAAATCCTTGTTCAAACTACTTCAGTCTTGACGTCTGCAGGCAAGCTGAGGAATTATATTTTCAAGATGTACTGTAGCTTGTAAATAACGCCCAAATTTCATGTTTGAGTCTGTTTGACTTGGTTCAACTGATGATAATTGCAGGTATCAATTGACTTCACCTGTTTGTTAAACAGTTGTAGGGGTACGCCATGTGAGCCAATAGAATCACCTGTGTGCTTCATTGTTGACAGGGCAAGGGCACCAAGGCATTTTCTTCTTGGTAAACTCGGGTCACCCTACAAGGACATTGTAAATTTCCACTGGAACGTTTCAGACCTCCTGGAATAATGAACTTTATTACCACTTGCCCCCCACGCAATCAGGTAGGGGCTGAAAAACGTAATCCACATGTTCTGAGGCTTCAGGTCTGAGGTGGGATTCGAACCGGGATCCATAGAGGTTTAAAGGCAGGGAAAGAAACCACTGAATCAACCTGATGTGTGTTTTAATAGAGGCAGCAAGTATAATGCACATGTATTCAACAACCTAATGGACCAATTAGTACAAACACAGTTTTTACAATGGGTTCAGGTTGGCTGATATTTACCTAGTGGGCCTTTTTTCCCCATGTACATAAAGTAGAATTGATTACCTATCATTTCAATCCCCCCCCCCCCTCCCCCACCAAAGTCTCCCTCCAAAAGGTGTGTTTCATTTAATAATATGTATCTGGTAATAGCGATCTACATCTCATCTTGCCTCATTGCAAACAGCTTGGACTTTTTTTATCTTTGCCATCAACTGTTTTCCATTTTTCTATTGACATTTTTGCCTATCTGTATTGGCACAACAAGTCCAGGGATTCTGCAGTCCCCCGTAGCCCATGATAAGCCAAGCTACAGGTTGGTTCATTCCCTGGCAGTGGCAGGACAAGACAGCCTTGTGAACTGTCGCACATGTTGCCAGTCTCGCGCTGCCAATTGCCAAACCAGCTGTTGCGTTCCTCGCAGCTTATAGCAAGAACTGAAAGACAAAACGCCAGGAATAAATTAGCCTACGCAAATTTATTTACCAGCGATGATGTGTGACTTGTTGGTTGGACATAGTAGATAGAGTTTTGAGACTGGAATGGATTTCACAGTGGGCGGGCGGGAAAGTTCAGGGAACATTAGTGTGTTTCAACATTGTGTTTCTCAAATAAGTGTGTAGTCTACACAGATGTACACTTTATGTATATTGTACAACATTGGAGATTCAGCTGTATCGTGAAGTATTTCAGTAAAGAGAAATTTTATAACGCGCAAAAACAATAGCAGAAGGAATCCGCCCCAAGGCGCTGGAAAAGAACAACAATAAAAGTCTGGACCAGACAAAATTTATACAAAGCAAAGTATTACTCAGTAAAATAATTTAAGGAATTGTAGATACAGAAAGCTGGCAAAAAGTTTAAAAGTTAAACTACCAGTTTAAAAATATGAGATTTATAAAAGTTAAAAACAATTATGTGCCTTTATGCCCCCATGTGTCAGTAGTAGCAGTGTATGTACATGGTACAATGTACAGTGTAGTACTGTGAAGTATTTCAGTTATAATCACATTTCATTCGCTTTATGCCCCAATGTGTCATTGCCCTTTGAAAAATTCTGGCCAAAACTTTCCTGATGGCCCTGCGCCATTGCCTTGGTGGGCCTCAAAACGTTCCAAAGAAAATTTGAAATCTCCTCATATGAGGTGCTCTTTGCAAAGGAGAAAATGCCTTGGTGCCCTTGGCCTTACAGGATCAAAACATAAGGCCTGGATTTTCCAGTACAGGTACCCTTTACCAATTAAAGGCAATGGACACTATTGATAATTACTCAAAATAATTATTGGCATAAAATCTTTCTTGGTGACGAATAATGGGGAGAGGTTGATGGTATAAAACATTGTGAGAAACGGCTCTCTCTGAATTGCCATAGTTTTCGAAAAAAAAATTTTTCCACAAATTTGATTTCGAGACCTCAGATTTAGAACTTGAGGTCTCGAAATCAACCATCTAAACGCACACAACTTCGTGTGACAAGGCTTTTTTTCTTCTTCATTATTATCTCGCAACTTCGATGACCGATTGAGCTCAAATTTTCACAGGTTTGTTATTTTATGCATATGTTGAGATACACCAACTGTGAAGGCTAGTCTTTGACAATTACCATTAGTGTCCGCTGCCTTTAATGAAAACTGCCTTGCACGTTACAGGAACAAAACCATCAGGCAGTCAGGCATGATACATTGAGATACTTTCTTATCCTGTGTCCAAATGGTGTAAAATACCAGGGCCCAATTTGATAAAGCCTGTAAGCACAAATATTTGCTTAGCATGAAACTTCTTCCTTGATAAAAACAGGGTTACCAACCAAATTTCCACGTGAGTTTTAGGATAAGCAAGCAACAGCTGATCACCAGTAACAAGCAATATGCAACAAACGAAATTTGGTTGGTAAGCCTGTTTTTATCAAGGAAGAAATTTCATGCTAAGTAAATGTGCATGCTTACAGGCTTTATGAAATTGCGCCCTGTATTTTTGTGTGGAATACATTCATTTCATTAAGTAAATGGATAGTACATGACCCAATTGTTTCAGGAGAGTGCAATTTACTAAACCATCTTGTTCAAAAGCACTTACAATAATTACCTTTGAATTTATTTTTTTGCACCAATTCGCCAACATTTTTAAGGAGACTGAAATTAAACACTTTTGTTTATGATGACTACTAAATATTCTGAATTTACCCAAACTTTGTCTACGAGTAAATTTAAACGAACTCCCCCCCCCCCCTCCCCCAATACACATCATGATGACATTTTATTTTTCTGGCGATGTCCCCATTGGTTCGTCATTTATCCACAAAGTCAAATTGAGGATGTCATTGTAGTTTGCAAACCATACCTTTCCATATGGTAAAACCATCCAGATTAGATTTTCTTTTAAAATTCCTTGGTGTCTATGGGTAGTCACGCTCACACACAATGCCCCAACAATTTGGAGGAAGTTGCTGCGTTTGTTATTGGAAAGAAATCTTATTTATTTTTTACTTTGGTTATAATATTTTAGTTTTATCATGTTATTGGTTTGTCATGTCTGTGTTCTCTTTTACCAAGATCGAGATCATGTTATTGTTGGCAGATACATGTAGTAGCAACTGCTAAAATCATTATGTTGTGGGACTACATGTGTTCGTTCTTCATGCAATTTTAAAGGGGAAGTTACGCATGTATAAATACTCAAATGTTTATAAATACATGTTTATCTCTCTTAAAACTAATGGCAATAAGAGCTTTGTTTGAAGTACAGAAGCGTTTGATAGTAAAAATGTTTTGAGAATCATTTTCACTTTAGGTCATGAAAAAAAAAAAAAAATCCATTTGTATTTCTCAAAATTGTAATTTTTTTCTCAGATAAATTCTAATTATGGAGTATTGTTTCTGTCTTGACATAATTGCTTTATTTCTAAAAATTGTATTTTTTTCTCAGATAAATTCTAATTGTGGAACATTGTTCCTGTCTTGACATAATTGCTTTATTTCTAAAAATTGTATTTTTTTCTCAGATAAATTCTAATTGTGGAATATTGTTCCTGTCTTGACATAATTGCTTCGGCGGTGATATCTAAAAAAAAAATGTACCATCTATACTTGTGATCTGTTGAAATGAAAATTTTACAGGTGCTTTTTTATTGCATAAATATTAACATTGCGATTAAAAACAACCAAACCGTTCCAAAAACCAAAGGTATATGTTCCTTTATTAAGTACAAGTTGTAACTTGAATGTCGTGACAGTACTTGTGTTTTCATAGTAAACCACGGTAATGCAGAACATCTGAACAAAAATAAATGAATTATGACTATAATAATAACAGCAAAAGAAAAGACAACAAAGATGTGATTTTCTGTTTGTTTCCACAATTAATTATCGCTGGTTTCATAGAACATCATACAGAGTCTTATTAATTTATGCTATTCAAAAAAATATTTAGTGGTCTTGTTATTCAATGAACCATCACTGATGGGTCCAGTGATTCTACACCATGCATTTTAATACTTAACGGCCTCCGCTGGTTTTGCACACGCTATGTTCTCACAACATGATATCAACCTCCATGGGGGGTATGACGGTAACATCGTCATGATAAGCTTTCATTTTCATACCAACACGTATTTCAAAACCAGTTTGTTTCAATACTGCCACTCTTACCTTTTCTTTCACAGTAAATTAAATACAGTGCTAACACTGAACACACATCGGTGTATATCGGTAAAATCAAAATGAACGTTCTGTATCCCTGATGCAAATTTAACATATTAAATTAAACACGTTGTTGCACTTTAAACTGCATCTACATGTACTTTAAATGCTGAGAGGGTGCACATTAGCAACAGGTTGTTTCTGTGTTCACCAGACATCTACTTTAAATACAGCAAATTATACCAATTCTACTCCTCTCCATATTGCTGGTATAATTCACACAAAGATTGGTTGACGGTTGAACCAATGAAAAAGAGCTTTTCACAACAAGTGCACGGGGTTTCGTCGGTGTTGTCTTAAGCTGCTCAGCCATGCGTGGCTATTTTCAGTGGCCTATTCATATTCAAATGTGCCACGGGCGGTCCCACAGACTCCCCAGCCAGCCAATCAGGCAGCGGTGGCCCATCAGGAGATTAGAGTATTGTGCTTGTACAACCAACCATGTGCAGAGGTGATATGAGCTGAAGTGACTGTGTGTATACCGTGTGTGGTGGTGGTGGATATGTGTAGGTAGCCAGACGCACTTGTGTGTGTACACTCTCCTCGTTGAGCACATGCATGCCGTCACCCTGCGGATTGCTTCAGATGAGAGCTGCATTTAAGCCGACAACCACGTCCCTGGCACAGTGATGCACACACACTCCTACGCACAGCACATCCCTATGCTTGGACCCCCACTGCTTAACAGCCCACGTGTACCCATGGAGCCTACAGGAGTAGTAATGATACCATACCCCTGCCCTCAGGCAGTACCCGTTATAATGCAACCCCAGCTTCAGCAGGTAAGCTAGCCGGTTTTTTAAATTTTTAGTTTATTTAAACAAGCTGCGCTTTAATTATTGTCATGGATAAGTGATTAGTGCTTTGTTTATTTATTATTATTTTTTTGTATTTTTTTTTGTTTTTGGGGTATTATTTTTAAAAACAATATGTGATGTTAATTTTATAGCATTTTTTTGTGTGTGGTTGTTGGACGGTATGATATTTCAATATAAAATACACATTTTGTATCGATTGGTATGTTACATTTTTAGAAATTTAAAATATATGTTACATTTTTAGAAATTTAAAATATTTGTGCCCACAATATTGATTGTTGTACACGTATTTAATTTCTGTATCAAATCAACATCGGAATCAAGTTTACAGTACACGTACGACTGATGCAACAATACATCTATTGCCTGTGTGGCCATGGAGGTATGAAATTAAATTTCTATCTCCATGGTTTTGCGGATATTATGTACTGTGGATATTTTCAAAACAATAACTGTGTTGAATATTTTAAGAGGGTTTGTTTTTGCTGGGGCATAACGGAGGTGTGTCTTCCTTTATCGTAAGTGTATAACGGAGATGTGTCTTCCTTTATCGTAAGTGTGCTGTGAAGTTGAAGGGCAATTTATTCATTTTGAATCCCAAGAGTACAACAAGCCAGTGTTAATACTGCAGTGGGTGTTTGAGTGTGTGGCTGTGAAGGAATGCTCTCCATGTGAAGCATATTTACATCTTAAAGGCAGTGGACACTATTGGTAATTACTCAAAATAATTATTGGCATAAAACCTTACTTGGTAACGAGTAGGCCCCCTAATGGGGAGAGCTGTTGATAGTATAAAACATTGTGAGAAACGGATCCCTCTGAAGTGGAGTAGTTTTTGAGAAAGAATTAATTTTCTACGAATTTGATTTCAAGACCTCAGATTAGAATTTGAGGTCTCGAAATCAAGCATCTGAAAGCACACAACTTCGCATGACAAGGGTGTTTTTTCTTCCATTATTATCTCGCAACTTCGACGACCAATTGAGCTCAAATTTTCACAGGTTTGTTATTTTATGCATGTTGAGGTACACCAAGTGAGAAGACTGGTCTTTGACAACTACCAATAGTGTCCAGTGTCTTTAAATATGTACTCAATTGTGGGTCAGTGTAGGGGGTCAGCACTGACCAATGTCCACCTTGAGTCTACTCTAAAATGGATAAACTCTTTTGTTGATTATGCAGACTGTTTACAAATCATAGTTTGCCGAGTGTCAAGGTCTAACTTCAACAACAGTTTTAGGTGGAATAGACAGACTACAGTAATACTTAGACAGTCAATTAATGAGGAACAACATTGAAGAAAAAAAAACCAACTCCAAATCATACAGTTCCCATTGCTTTGGTCAAAACAGCCCACTGTTGTTGGAAAGCTTGTTAGCACAGTCAACAGCTCAGGTTTGCTCAGGCCCTCTAAAATACTGCAAACAGTGCTATTAAACAGCTAATGGGAAATGGAGCCATGCTGTTGAAAAGGTTTTCATTAATTGAATCACAATTTCAGATGCTTACAACACGAAATGGCCATCCCTCTGACGTTAATATTGGGAACAAGAAAAACGAAGGCTGTTCTGACCATGTTTTGACAATGATTGATGCCATGAAGACAATTTCATAAGATGGTTTTATACTGTTGCAAACTATCTCTTATAAGATAACTCGATACGGCTATATAATATTAGCCTTAATCCTTCTGGACAGGCGATACTTGACCGATGGTCATCCGAATTGGCAACAGTCACCTGCAACAGCTCTCAGTGGATAGATGTAAAGCAAGGCCCTGTAGCCATGCTCTCATCAGCGGGGAACAGGTGGTCAAAGGCTCAGTGGATGGGAATAGATACAAAGTGTGTAACTCTCTCTCTCTCTCTCCTCTCTGCTTTGCAGAGCGGCACACTCAGGCATGTGGATACACTGCCCTTGTTTCTCCTGAAATCCTTTGTGGGATTTGTTCTCGACAAGGGTTACGGTGTATTTCATTGATCCATTCTGAGATTGAAATGCGTGAGGAAACAATCGGACAAGTGGCATCATTGTCCAATGTGGGAAGATTGTTATAAATGCGTGAATCACTGTGTGTGAAGGGAAAGCACATCGTAGGATGTAGGGAGAGTGGAGTGATTCCCATCCTATTGTTTTCAGTGCAAAGAACCTGTGGAAATGTCGTCAAATTACATGGACGGGTCAAGCTTGAGAGAAAATGATGAGATTTTTTTCATGTTTTGTCAGAATTGTTTTGCACATTAAATGAGGCTTATTTTTGTTGTGATAAAAAAATAAGCCTTGTTGATTTTATTCTTTTTCTAGACTATGCCAGTAACTTTATTGTGTAGTTAGATTTCATATTGAATCAGTTAATATTTTCTGATCCTGTACTGTACCTAAAGTCAGAGTACCAGTAGTAAATAAACCCAGAGGTCTTCCCTTTTAGGAAGTGAAAGTGATGTATCCTTGAAAGATGAAACAAGATAAATTTGCACAAGGAATTTTTACAATTTCTCTGATTTTTAATCCAGTAACTGCAAAAAGCAACATGCCTATGGTCACATGGTTTTAGGAATTGAAACCAACGGTTCTTTTCAGAACCACCCCAACTCATTAAGAGATCATTACATGGTGTTACCGTAAACCTTTCCGTATCATATGGTTTTAGTTTTTTAACCTAAATGTAAATGTTTTTGGCCCAACTTTAACTTCCTAGGCCTTGTGTTAGTTTGAAAAAGCGTAAGGTCTTTAATCTCCGTAGTTGTCGGATTTTCTATTCTTAAATTTAGAATGAGGAGACTGTCTTTTCTGAGCCGCATTAGCTCTGCATGCAGTATACATTCTCCTCGTACGCATACATATTGAGATCACTTTATCAGTCTATACATCAACGTCAGGCAGACTTGAAACTAATTTACCAGAGTTGTAACGCGATGGTGCGCTATACATGTAGATTGCCAATTGCATACATTATACATAATATACGCCAACTGCTTTGCCTTTGTTCAAATCCACAGTTTGATCCTGGTACGTAGTGAAACTCACTGAAGTGATGGGTAATTTTGTAGGACGTTCAGTCTTCTATTATCAGCCAATTCATTCTGAAAGAACTGCTCATTTGTCCTAAATTCTTGCGTGAACTGTACAACTGGATGGTTGTATAAACTCATAAAGTGAAGCTGACATTTATTACCATATATTGAGATACATGTAACTGTTGTCAGTATTCCTGCGTGGAAACAGTCAATGTTGTGGATGTTGTAGAAGAGTCTTTCCTTGTGTCCGAGATAATCTTTACTACATCTACTTAACCGCATGCATTTCTTTGGATGAATGGAAACAATAGTCAGAGGGTTTAGACACTATGAAAGAGGCCAGCCTATGGAACAGATCACTGGAAGCACACACTTCAATGCCACATGTTTCACCCCTTCACTTTATAATGTATCTTTTCCAAGGGCAAATGCTGTGGGATATTCAAATAGCTTTTTCCCTTGTAGTAGTGCCTGCACTTTGGAACTCCCTCCTGTATCTTGCTTTCCTTCCATTTACAAAACTACTCTCGTTTAAGAGCAATATAAATGGAGACATTCTCTCATCCTTTAAATTGTCTTCTTTTTACTCCCTTTTGGTTTTCACCTTGATCGACCCTTTGGCCTTGTGAAGGGTAATTTTATTTTGAAAACGGTCAAGAACTTTGGGGTTTATCAAAACAGAAACAGATTTGGAACAAAACATTTCTACATTGCTTTGCATACATAATGTTCAGGGTCATCCAAGTCACAGATATTTCCAGTTTTCTCGTTGATGACCCAAGCATTTTCCCACTATAATATAAAGAGTATAAATTGCATCCTTTATTAAGTGCTTTGAGAACCGCCCATCCACGTCCAACAGTGCATGCAGGGCTATAGCGATACTCTCTCTCACACCGGGGGAAGGAGTGAGACAAAATATAACGTGATGTTACCTTGTGCGTAAAGATGGACTCGCCTCACCTAGTGCCATCAATAAAACAACACGAGCGTGGCGATCGCTGTCCGCTGTTTGGCCCTGCCACTCTGTCTTGGCATCAAACCGAAGCAACGGGCTTGTAATTATCCTTGGGATAAAGTGTAATGAAACTGGTGATGCAGGGGCCCCCAATATTAAAATTTAATGACACCGAATCCCCCATCCATATGGCATGCCAGAACTTGCCTCTGCCTCGGCCTAGAACTCCTGGGTGCTTGCTGGTGCACAATTTAGGAGAGCTGTCTCTCTCTCTCTGCCTTGGCGGAGACTCCTTGGTGCTTGTGCTGAAGTTGCAGTATCATTTTTTTTGAAGGACAAGCTGAATTGAAAGTACAAAATTGCTCCCTTTTTTTGTTTCTGTCGATAGATGCTGTGATCAGTAATTGTGTATTAAGCAAAATGCAGTGTGTTTCTTTAGGAGTTTCATTCTTGGGATAACTTGTGAAAAAAAAAAAAACTTAAAAAAAAAAGGCTTAAAATTCCCTTACTTTCCCTTACACATTCTGTTAAAATAGGGTTGGATGCAATGGCAAGGTTCACCTGGGAGTCCTGTGTACATTTGTTACAAATTCATGAATCATTTATATTCACAATAACTACACAACTGAGGATACAACTCCAACAACTGTATATCTTCACACAAAAACAAAAGAAAAATGCAAATTCCCCATAAATTCAGTGGGACTTTTTGCTTTGGTGAATGATAATGAGCCTATACTTTTCCAAATATAACAAACAACTTCCAACAATGATAGCAAGCCCGATACTTCACGGAGGCAACAAAGGCGATTGCCTCTGTGTCCCATGGTCATTGCCTTGGTGCCCTTGAAATGCTCCAGTACAAATTTGCAACTTCATCATATAGGGTGCCCTTTACCAAGAAGAAAATGCCTTGGTGCCCTTGCCCTTTCAAAAACGAAGCATACAGCCCTGTGCCAGGCCGAGTCACCATTATAAGGTGCAAGAAACGGCAGAGTAGACAACCTAATAAACAGTCTCGTTAAAAGCCACTCACTAAATGGAATTAGATTGATCCCCCCCTGTATTTTATAAATTTCACTTAATGCCTCCCCAACATAAGTAGTAATTTTCCAGAAAATATGACTGAAAAAAGATGACTTCCACGGGGCCATGTTGACGAAGGCGATATAATGGCGGAAACCTAATAGATGTTAAAAGCAAACAGCCCAATCATTCACGTATAATAAGCTCTCACATTAGCGTTCATATCAATAAAGTGGGGGGGGGGGGGGGGGGTTGTGGTTGGGGCACCTGAGTCGATGATGACAGGAGACCTGTTGCTGAGTTAGTTAATGAGTAATGCCATTATCGTCATTCCATATCGTTGAGACACGTGGCACATCGCCAATCCTTGCCTAATTATAGGATGTTTTGAAATGGGGCTCTTTTGAACGGCATTCAGAAGAGAGATTGGGTAGTCCATTAAAAAAAAAGTCATCTCAGAATTGAAGTCTGTTTATTCTGCACTGGAGATTTGAAAGGTCAAATATTCATTGCTATTTGGGGAGGCGGGGGGGGGGGGGGGGCTTCAATTGATTAACTCTTCTTTTTTAATTTATGAAGGTTGCTTTGCTTAAAATGATCTGCAACATCTTCTTAGAACAATCTTAAAGGTAATTTACATCAAAGGCTTTTAAATTCAACAACAAAAATGTTTAACAATAAAAGCGTACGGTTTTATTAAATAAAAATTTATAGTTTTTAGCTTTGTACCCTGTGTTTACAATTACAATGTTCGCCCGACTGATGATTGTGTCAATATACATATTGTCTGTTGGGTCTGTTAGTTCTACGTGTTGTTTTATATTCATAATGCTGTTGACCTAGTTTCTACATTTAAGTACCATGTAAGCTGACTAGTTTTAATACTCCCCCGTCCGAAACATCTACCAGACAACAACTTGTGTACATTCTAGCTGTCAGCACCTGATACCCCACTCAAATGCTGCTAATATTTACTGTCTGAGAAACAGATGTCCCGTTATATTTTTTTCCCCCGATGTTAATATGAGTTTTTGTTAAAAAATACAAATTTGGTAGCCCATTGGACAAGAAATACTATAGTTTTATAATTTATACTGTTAGTTAGTTATGTGTAGTACAATTTGTGTTTGAGCAGGGCCAAGTGTGTCAAACGGCTGATGTCTAGCGGAAAAGTTCTACCGTGATAAAAAGCATTAATGGGTAGCGAGTCGCAACCAAGTCAACATTGTGTTGGGTGACTGTTCTATATTCCAACACCCAGAATTCTGACAACGTTACGGTTAGGAATAGGGGTGTTGGAGTGTCTGAACAGGGGTGTTGGAACACAGGTGTGTAACTATGGCGTTGTGTGTCGTTTGGGTTGCTATGTAGTTTTTTTTCTTTTTCTGTTCATAAAAGAATGTGAAGTCGATTCACACTAGCGAGCCAACTCCCGGGATGTATTTGAAACCCCACTAAATTCCTGGGGATTTTTTAATTCCGCGTCCATACAATGTTTGTTTCATTTTTGATGCAAATAACCCTGTATGCTAATGCAGTAGTTAACTTGCTTAACCCTACCCCAAAGCAGGGGTAGCTCGTTCCTGAGAAAGGGACTCACTCCCCCAGATAAATGTATTTTAAAGGTTAGTTGTTGAAACTTGTGGAAAAAAGTCTAAACCAAATTTTCCTTGGAATTTCCCAGGAAATTCATCTAGTGTGATGAGGTGAAAAGGGCTGTAATGCTGAGTATGTTTTATGTGGACTGCCCATACAGCCATGTATACATTCAGTCCCATTCTACGGTACATGTACAATGTATGTGACCCAAATTAGACCGCGCTGAATAAACTGCTGTACACGTACATATCAAAAATGGCATAATAAATTCACAATATTATATTTCCTTAGGGCCCCCTCTGATTGCCACTGTTCTAATAAATTGTTTCATATATCCACGGTTGCTGTTTTGCCCCGCTTGCCCTGATGCTAATTCGCTGAAAACATAACACACAATATTGCGTACACTCTTGGGTGTTCTGGCTTCCTGAACAGAAATTATCCCCAGTGCAAACAGGCCTAGATATCGGTAGAGCCAAACCACGAAAATGAATTTTGACTTGACTCTGCCGTTTAAACAGGGTAGGCACAATCAGCTCCTGTTTACTGTAAGGTGACCCATGTTATGTCTGTGTACGTGTTTACTTTTCTTTTTGAAAACTATACACAGGCACAGGGTAAGGTGAGCTAAGGTCATGTTTGTGAGGTTTCCTATTAAAGAGACTACATTATATAGGCTTACCTGCTAAAGCTTCCTTTGATCTTTCACTTGGAAGTTTAAGCGGGAAGTTCTTGAGCTAACAGAGTGGCAATAATGGTATTCGGCTTGCTGAAGCCATTCCGATGCGAAATTGACAATTCAGACAAGCGCTTTAGAGGCAGATTATTCTGCGATATTGCGAGCATGCGGGGGGGAGGAAAACGCTTTGAAGAATATTTGTAATCTGGCTGGACTAAGACTGGGACCGTTGTAAAGCTTTTATGATTTGTAGTTATTCTAGAATCGATAGGGAAGTAATGTGAGACAATTTCCTTTGTTCTCGGTCTGCCCAGTTAACTAGGCACCACACTTTGGACTTTAATGGTGCTGGTGTACATGTATCTTCAACATGTAGAAGACCAGTCAATGTGAAACTGCTATTTGAACAGTTGTTTAGTTAAACAGCCTAATGTGCATCTATACAGGTAATGTAGACTTTTCTGTGGACGAAAAAACTAAAATTGCTGCAGCGTAAGATAGTCCAGGCCTGCATGATTCATTTTTGAAAGGGCAAGGGCACCAAGGTATTTTCTCCTTGGTAAAGGGCACCCCACATGCCCTATGAGGAACTTGCAAATTTCTACTGAGATCATTTCAAGGGCATCAAGGCAATGACCAGGGGTATGGAGGCCTTCATTGCCTCCGTGAAGTATCAGGCTACAACCAAACAAGTCTGCCTCAACTTCTGAAGAAAAAAACCCCCAATATGCAAATGTATAAAGTTGACTACTAAATGGCAATTTAATAGGTTGAGCTACAAATCAATTATGTTTTATTCCCCTGCTGTGGTTGGTAGGTTGATGATTAATAGCAGCATCAGCCATACGCAGGAGGGTTTGTTTTTCGTGTTGGCCATAATTCAGGGGAATTTTACAGATCTTTATTTTTTTTGAATGCTTCAGGCATAATTTTGAAATCCATATGTCACTTTTATGTAAGATAACATTCGTGTACAGTATGGTCCCATTTCACAGATAAAAATAATATTATTATTAATTTCACAGAGCTGCATATATTATAACAATTGTGCTTAAAGGATTTGGGTACTTTTTGTAACACCATAATGTGCAAAGATTTACATTAAACTTAACACCGTTTGAAGATAATGATAGTAGAAAGCATACCTTAAAATATTACTTGCTGATGTGCTGTGTTTTTTTTTGAGAAATTAGTAATACAATGTCAATAAATGTTTTACATGCTAAAATAACCAGAAATACCTTGTTGGATTACCAGCCAAAATACCATATCTTGTGTAGTCTTCATGTACCTTTTGTGACTGGTTTCCTGCTAATGTTGAATTACTTGGAGCAGAAAACTTGTTCAGCGTTATTTTCTGCTTAAGCAGCTCTGTAAAATTGGGCCCTGGGGTGGCTTAAAGGTGATTATGAAAATAAGGATTTGTTAAAGAAAAGCTTAAAAGCTTACTTTGCATGAAGATAACACTGAAACTAAACCCCCTTAAAATATGTCAATCCAAACTGACTGCAGAGACTGTAGAGTAGGAATGCCCTCATGTTTCTGCTCAGAGAAACGTGGATAAGTGAACTCTCGCCAAAACCGCAACAGGGTCAACAACTGACCCCCAAGAGACTGATTTGAGATTTTTTAATTCACAACAAAGAGAATTTCTTCAGAAACAACAACCATTTTTTTGTAATTTTGGTTTTGGAACAATGTGATTCTGCAGGATAAAAACTACAATCTCACTTTGAGAAATTTATGCAAAATTTAGTTTTGCCAGGCAGTGCCAGTCACAATCAGTATCACAATTATCTCTTACTTTTTACAGAGTTGCAGATTCCGGTGCAGTCTCAGTGATATTGTCACAGGTTTTTGTGTGGAGAGTATCTTGACAATAAGACCATGCATGTCTGTCATTTATTAAATTTGACTTTTTCGTTTAAATTCATTTGGTTTTTGGGGGTTTTTTTTTTGGGGGGGGGGGGGGGGGTAGGGGAACTTGGGGTACTGGAGCTTTGCTTTACTCATTTTGAGAAAAGCAAATAGTGGCCCTGTTGCAAATACGAGCAAAACTTCCACGGTCAATAACACAATTCTAATGAGTCTACCTCCCATCATTTCAAATAACATCGAAGGACTTCCATGTTTTTGTGTGGAGCACAACATCAATGCTTAAAGCATCCAATTGAGTAAACCTGGTCAACTGTTAATTATATATTTTCTGTCTCCTTTTTTGATTCCTCTGTTACCAGGGAAACCAAATCGATGATCACTTCCTTTTCTTGTTTGCTCTGGTCAGTTTGATCATCAAGATAGGCGTGAATATCAAATGATCTGTGAAAGAATCTGATAAAAGACAGCCCTTTTGTTCGTTTTTAGAACTTTACAAGCGTTACATTTAGCTGAGCTGAATTTCTTTGTTTGTTTCTCAGCTATTTTATAGAAAATGGGAAAACACACAAATCTTGCTCTGCCTGGAAATGTCCTAATTTTTTACAAACTGAAGCTGTTTGGAACTTAACAAATTTAACCTGTTTTTGTAATTTCTTTTACCTTTCACTCTGGTACCATAACCCTTTAGATGTTGTCAACTAATGTTGCTTATGAAGACAAGCAGAGTAAACTGTTCAAAAATTCAAGACCACTCTGGCAGTTTTCAGAGCCAGCACTCTAGATTTACACATTTCACTCAGAAATTTACACACCAAAAAAGAGATTTACACATGGTTTTACCCTCATGTATTTATTTATAGTTTCTTCCTACTTGAGAAGAAAAAGAAAAGAGAGTCTTGTAATAATCTCAAATAGGATTGCCCCCAACTCCCCAGGTGAACCCTCCCATTGAAATTGCTCTTGATTCCCGATCCAGAAAGAACGAGGCTGACAACTAGCAAGGAGACTCCCTGAAGGTTGTGTCCGTTGGTTTGGATTATTCATGGCCTTTTGTCAGGACGGTGCGGTGGTAGAGACTTTCTCTCAAGTCATTCCTTTCCGTCAGATGGACTCGAGAATTTGGTTATGGAGGATAATGCGATCATTCTAATTTGTATGGTTGGCCGGAACCAGTACATCTAATGCATAGTAGTCTGTCATCCACAATGATGAAGTGTTATAGATTTTGTCTTCCACAGGAAATCGCGTCTGGATACTGACAGAAAAATCTTGAATACCACAGTCCTAGTTGGATTTGGGGGGTGGGGGAGGGGACACATACAATGGTTGGCAGGTACCGGTACATCTAATGTATTTAGTCTGTCTTCTACAATGTAGTCTTAGATTTTTGTCTTTTAAAGGAAGCGCGTCTCGATACGGCCAGAAAAATCTAGAATACTGTAGTCCTAGTCGGGTTGGGAGCTGGGGGAGGGGACACATACAATGGTTGGCAGGTACCGGTACATCCAATGTAGTGTTAGATTTTGTCTTTCAAAGGAAATCGCATGTCGATACGGACAGAAAAATCTAGAATACCGCAGTCCTAGTTGGGTTGGGGGGGGGGGGGGGCATGCAGAGAGGAGATTCACAATGTAGTACACGTTCAGTTCTTTTATTGAAATTAGAGTAGATACACAGGTACATACATATAGCCTCTTACAATTAGATTTGTACGTGTACATGTACGACGACTGGGACAAAGCCACCTTTTGTGGAAATAAGTGTGGTTTACCTTAATTTTTCAGAATAAAAATAGCCTAAAAATAGCCTTGTTAACTACCCCACCATTGAAATATTACACTGATTTTGACATCACACTGATTTTGACAAGTGTATATGTTTTAATGTTTGAGAGGGCACTTGAGGCAATTTTCATTTTGTAAGGATCACCAAGGCCAAGACAGGGGCAACAGAGGTCAACCCCTCTATCTAATCCAATGTCTGTACATTTATAATCAGTAAAAGCTTTCTGCGGGATGAAGTACATCTATTCTTATCAAAATATCTAAGCATACACACTTGGTCATTTAATTTATTTCCACTGACTGGGACATAAGCTTTGCTACACAAAAGGCGATTCATGATTATACACAGCTAAGATGCTACGCAGCAGAGATCTCCAAAGACGTTTGAAAAACTTCACACACAGGAGCCAGAGTTTCTGATTACCAAAAAGGGGTTTCAGATTATGTTTGACCTCTCCTTTTGTAGCCCTAGTCCCTCGATTGGGGACTAACAGCTAACATGCGCTCCCTACTTGTAAATATCTTCCTCTTGACTTCTCCACCATAGAATATGCCCCCAAAAGAGAGAAACCCCCACCAGCTTTAGACAACCTGTTATTAGCCTCGGGTAGTTTTCTATTTCACAGGTGAATGTCATATGAGCATTGGAATTACAAGTCCTGATAATAATTCCGGGGGAATGATTCCGCGGTTGGTGCAGCCCGGTGCATGTTTTAACGCCCTACGGTGTGTTGCTCTGTCCCAGTGAATTTGGCATTGATTTAAGGGGAGACAAAGATAGAAGGAGACATAGAGACTCTCAGAAAATGAAGGGAAAAATGGCCATCCGGCGCATGAAACGTGAGACACAGTTGTTGCCGAGTGGCCCCTTATCACGCACTTCATCGGCAGTACTTGGTGCTTTAAACCATTGACCCCGCATGGTCAGCGGGTACGGCTCACATATTTTAAAACTCTGAGCGTGTTTTTTTTTCCTCTCACTTCACCTTCTCCTTTTTCTTGGTCTTCCTTGAGTTCTTGGTCTGTTGTTTTTGTCAGCCGCTGGAACTGGAGATGGTGCTGATGATTCGTTTAAATGCACATTGAGGGTTCATGGAGTTTGTTAATGTTGTACATGTAGGGTTTATTGCACTGTGTTTTGTACTAATTTGTGGAAACATTCTCTGCATGACCACTGTTGACCCAATTCACCTGACGTCATTATCAGAATAATCTTGGATGTGCCATACTCTGTGGGCAATGTCACTGTGCGTTATTCAGTGAAGTGCGCATTTTAGGCGGTGCGTTTCCATGTAAACCTGTTGACCACCAAAATGATGAGCGTGGCACTTTCGCCGCGTGAGACCTTTGTGCAAGGGGTGATTTTCATCACCAGGAGAATATGACAGCAGTTAAATACAATATACTTTGCATTTAAATTGTATCCGCCAACTCTCCCTGATTCTGCAGAAAGTTCCTTGATAATAAAACTCTCGTTCCATGTTCTGTTGAACAATTTTGACAATCTTCCTGATAATGGAAACATTGTCCCTATTATCTTGAATCTTACATACTTCTAAATATCCCTCTGATTGTTGTACAAAATCTCCCTGATTGCAAGATGAAGTTAGCAGGTCTGTTGAGACGAGTTACCGGTGTTCTCCAAATCCTGCAGAAAATACAAAACAAACTGGTTTCTAAGACCATAAGAAGAAAAAAAGAGAGCAGCATTTAGATTTTTGTCCCCGTAGGACTCTGATTACACTGAGTGTACAGTTCGCTCATCATGCATCACTGTAATGGTAAAAAGGCAAACAAATTGTATTTGCTGACAAAAACCATACGAAGCTTAAACTGTCCTTGATAACAACTACTTCAAACAGGGAAGTAATGGATTTCACATTTAGATTTAGCTGTGTGTAAGTTAAACAAAAATCCTTTGGACATGATCTTTGTTATGTTTGGCGGCTTTTGAAGAGCTAAATTCCATCTCAGAATGACAGCAGATGCCTCTTATTCTTGGTTCAATGACACATCAAACTAAATTTTGCCTTCCGTTTTTTTTAACTTGCATTTCCTGAAAGAATAATAATAATAATAAATAGAAGTTAAACATGTATAGAGCCTTACATCTAAAATATAATCCCCAAAACGCTTAACAAGGAATTAAATACAGAATAAAACATATTTCAAAAAGAATTAAATGCAAGAGTAATATAAAACGAGAAGTACAAAGAATAGAAGAAAGTTAGGTACTTAAGTGAAGAAAAATGACAACAGCAAAACAGTAAGTCTGTGTACTTTATTAAAACACTCAACTTGACAATGATGGTTGCAGCATTTATGACAAAACTAGAACTCAACCATATGGTTTGAAAAATGTACATGGACACACCTACCAGCATAGATATAAAATAAAAACTAGGCCAACAGGGGAGTAAATAAATTATCATCATTGGCTTTTTCCATAACAGAAATGCAATTGAGAAGATTGGTTCGTGAAGCACTATAAGTCCCCAATATGCTGTACTACTGAAATGAATTCATTGCTATGTCGATTTGAACAAAACAATACATCTCTTAGTAGGATAACATTTGCCATCTTGCACTCAATAGAACCCTGATCCACTTGTTTGAGAAATAATTACTTTTGTTATTGTACACGCTTTTAACAAAAAATATGTTCAGGCAAGCTTCGGCGAAGTTAAAACCCCTGCAATTACTGTGTCTGAATAGTAATTCATTCATGTATTAGTTTTGTTGTGGAGAGAGGAAGAGATCCCAAACAGATGAAGTCCACAATATCAGCTGAGATTTGAGAAGGTTGTTTTTCCGTTAAAGACGCTGGACACTATTGGTAAATGTCAAAGACTAGTCTTCTCAGTAGGTGTACATGTATCTCAACATATGCACAAAGTAACAAACCTGTGAAAATTTGAGCGAAATTGGTCGTAGAAGTTGCGAGATAATAATTGAAGAAAAAAACACACTTGTCCCACGAAGTTGTGTGCTTTCAGATGCTTGGTTTTGAGACTCAAAATCTAATTCTGAGGTCTTGAAATCAAATTCGTGGAAAATTACGTCTTTCTCAAAAACTATGTTACTTCAGAGGGAGCCGTTTCTCACTATGTTTTAAACTATCAACAGCGCTATGTTGCTTGTTACCAGGTAAGTTTTTATGCTAACAACTATTTTGAGTAATTACCAATAGTGTCCACTGCCTTTAAACTGGAAAAAAGTGATGAAAAATCAGAAGACAAACCCAGCTTGATTTAATAGTGTTTCCCTTTATGGATGAAATTGATCAGACTCTTTTGGGGAAATTGCAAACACAGCAGTATGAGAAATCTGATAAGTCTAGTTCGAGAGCGGTGCATGCCGTTTCCGGACAGGTAGTCGAAAAGACTGTTTAAAGACACTGGACACGTTTGGTAATTGCTCAAAACGATTGTTAGCATCAAAACTTACTTGTAAGCGACCAATGGAGAGATGTTGATCTATTATAAAACATTATGAGAAACAGCTCCCTCTGAATTTACGTGTACGTCGTTTTTGAGAAAGAAGTTACTTCTCACTAAGATATTTAAATTTGATTTTCCCCAAATCAAGCATCTGAAAGCACACAACCTCAAGTGACAAGCCATTTTTTCTTTCATTATTAGGCCTATCTCGCAACTTTGACGACCAACCGAGTTAAAAATGTTCACAGGTTTGTTATTTTGTGCATGTTGATATACACCAAGTGAGAAGACTGGTCTTTGACAATTACCAAAGTTGTCCAGTGCCTTTAATACAACACGTGTGTCCCGTAGCCATATTCAGTGTTCTCGTGAGCTTTGCTTGCTTGCATCTCTCCCCAGCTTTGTTTATAGTTGGGGTGAATGTAAGCGCCTCTTTTCATTTGCATCATGATCATGAAGTGTTCGCTTTTTTTTCTTGGTATTGATCGCAATAATATCATCCAGCGGCGGATTAATTTCATTTCTCGAGCAGTGGGGGAAAGGGAGGGGTGGGGGGTTGGAGGGGGATGTCCCCAGAGGAATGGGGGTATGGTTCCATCTGATTTATAATAATGTTGATCGAACACAACCAGCGACAGTTATTGTGTTTTTTTTTTTTTTCTGGCTGCTTTTGAAACCATTGCAAACAAAAAGTGCATGAATCTTTCTAGGGAATTCTAGGCCTTGAGAGTTGCGGTTACAAATTCCTTTTTTTTTAAAAACCTCTTTTGATAAACTGACGGAGAATTGATTACGTTTCCTCTTTTTAATCGCTTGTAATATTGAATACCTACGAGACAACACAGAGTAAAATGACACCCATAATTTGTCTCAGTTGGAAATTTGTATGCAGCTCTCAATCTTCTCGGAAGGAAGAAGAGGAGAGTTAAAAGAAAAGAAAAAAAAACAGAATTGCGGCCGACCTTTCATCTAGCGGAGTACGGAGATATTAAAAAAATATCAGATGAAATGATCCATGGCTCAGCAAACAGTGTAATCCCATGGGATCCAAATCGTCTTAGCTTAGTTACCCGTATCTGGCAAAGCTATCGAGAAGGAATTGTAGGGAGTAATACACTGCCGTATTTGATTGTGTTTTGAATGCTATTGACGCCGTTCTGCCTTTGACCCGTGTCTGGGAACTCGAGGCATTACTCTGAGTTTTAAATCATTTTGAAAGTTAGCGTTTTAAGAAGCTTACCCCGTGACGTTGCGCCATGATTCAAATGTTGTAATTTCTGTCTCACTCTCTCTCTCTCTCTCCTTGCCAGGTCACTGTAATGAAAACGTATGAGTCTCATCTTGCTCCATGGCTAATGCAATGCTTAGGGGCACTTTAAGTTATTACCGGGCCTAGTTTAGTAATGTTGAGGGGCTAGTGTGAATCATATCAATCAAATCCCTTTGCAGCGGAGAATCACCTTCAAACCCCATCCTCTGGGCTTAAACATAAGATAATATATTGATGTTTATAAAAGCATAATTTGTGTTTAAATTCCATCAATATATTTTAGATGGGGAATAAAACCAAACACAATAATTTAATCAATGTGCTTGTCATATTAATTTCTTTGCTAAGCAAAACATGAGTTGGGAACTAGTGGCAACAAAATAAACTCTTTGACGTTTTAGCTGGTAACTTGTTTCAGCTTGAAAAGCAATATCTGCGCTTAGCAACTTTACAGGCAATATGAAAGTTGGCCCAGTTTTTGGAGGGTTCAGATTTTAAAACAGTGCTCTGTATTTGAGCATGTTCAAAGCCAAAGTATGTCAAACAAATTACCTGTGTTTTTTTACATCAATGACGCCATTTTGATGAAGCACTTATGAGTCTCGACTCTTGATGCTGCCAAGTCTGTATTATAATCTATTGTGTAATTTGTGAGAGAATTAATACCACATTTTCCAAATGGCATTTAAATATTGATATTAATAAGCCCAGGTAATGGTGTTATTATATCAGAGTTCAGAAGAAATGATCATGTGACACTGGCGTGCTCTCGCCAACGTGTCAAAACTCGACGTTTCTATGAAGTTATTTATAACGGGGCTCTGCTGCATGCATTACTTTTGGTGTGATAGACCCAGTGGTTAACACCATCATCATGCATTTAACATGAATGTGTACATTATAAACACATTGCACAAATAATGTGAACTCAAGAAAACGTAAGGTACAAATGCCACCAGCTGCTGCCAGTAGTGTAATTATCTTTGTTTGTCAATCAAGGATAAAGTGTTAAATACGTAATAATACAGCCAATAAAAAATATATATCAATAATCAAGCCTTATTCCCTCCAAAGACAACAGAGAAACTGAAAAACGGTTTGAAAGTCTTTAAATTTTGAGAAAAGCCAGAATGAGCTTGAGGTGCAGTAAGTAGTGCCATAACAATTGGGCCCACATAGAGCTGCTAAAGCATTTGCTAAGTACAATAAAGTATGTTACCAGAATAAGATTACCAGCCAAACTATCATTTCATATGTCTAATTTGTGCCTGGTATCCTGCTCATTTCTGCTGAGCAGAAATATGTCAAGCAATATTTTCCGTTTCTAAAACAGTCCAATGAAATTTGGCTTGGTTATAAACTTAATTTATAATAGAAAAAAAAAAAGAAGCACTCCATTGTCATTGTCACTTATGGAATATCTTTCTCCAATTCCTAAGTAAAGCTAGTAAATCCGAGTACCCATCTTAGATTGGTAGCGTTCCCCGACCACCCTACACAATGGTTTCTCCATGCTGGTAGTGAACTCTCCATGGAGTGGGTTTTAATATGTGAAGTACATGTGTAGGCTGTAGTATTACAACATTGTCAGCACGGCTTAAGATTGCATAGTGGCGATGAAGGCATAATTACTCATCTAGTCTAGGAGGACCTGCATGTCCCAACCATCTGGGCAGGGATTTAAACCCAAGGCTTTCTTAAAGGCACTGGACACTATTGGTAATTGTCAAAGACCACTTCTCACTTGGTGTATCTCAACATATGCATAAAATAATAAACCTGTGAAAATTTCAGCTCAAATGGTTGTCGACGTTGAGAGATAACAATAAAAGAAAAAACACCCTTGTCACATGAAGTTGTGGGCTTTCATATGCTTGATTTCGAGACCTCAAAATCTAATTCTGAGATCTCGAAATCAAATTCGTGGAAAACTTTTTCTTTCTCGAAAACTAAACACTACGTCACTTCAGAGGGAGCCGTTTCTCACAATGTTTTATACTATCAACCTCTTCTCCCCATTACTCGTTACCAAGTAAGGTTTTATGCTAATTATTATTTTTTTTAGTAATTACCAATAGTGTCCAGTGCCTTTAACTCCAAGGCTGATCAGGCAACTTGCTCCTGAGGGTCCCTGGAGTGTACGGATAATGAACAGTTTCAAGCGGCGCTATTTAAACAGTAATATGCTGGGACTGTATTTCATTGTTAGATAGATCGGCAGCGTTTACGTTCGTTTATGTTCAAGGACAGTGGGAAGTTTTCCCAACGGGGGACCCTACAAAAAAATAATGCTGGAGTGGAAATGTATAACCTTATCTCAAGGGATTTAGATCTCATATAGAACATTTTTTAATGTATTTTTTTTTTATGTAAAAAAACAATTTTTTTTTTTTAAATCAAGTCTGCATTTATGAGGAGTACAAATCAACCCATTTGTAATCAGGAAGAACATTGAGTTTTGTTTAGATAATTGTTTCATCATGTTCATTATAATTGTAACCACAAACCAGTCTTGTGTAAGTTCCTTAATTGCAAAAATTTGCAGTCGGTTTGCAGACTCTCACTATATCAATGCATCCCCCTGCCAGCCAGACTAATCCCGCGACTACCATTTCAGCATCTTAGTAATTTTGTCTTTTAATGGCTTCACCTGCCTCCATTTTCGAGACACATTTTTATCAGTCACGTCACCCTAACACGATTAAGCTTTAAATGCTTCTGCATCACTTGGGAGCATCCCATCCCCATCTTAAGCATCTTCTTGCTGATGCTTACCATCCAAATTATCGTCTGGCCCTCATGATTATCTTGTTACTTTACACAACTTGACACTTTCTTAGAGATGTTGAGGTCTTTGCCCATGAGTCTGACTTCTTATGAAACAGTGACGAGTCATTCTCACTGTGTGGGGCTCCCCCTGCCCTCACCTTCTAAAATTTAGACACTCTGAGAGGAAGTGACGCTACTTTACTGAAAAAAGGAGAGAACTTGCCTCTTGCATTTACTCTGGAGACCCCGATTAGCGCACGGAATGATTATTAATCATATTTAATTACTCATTTATGGTCACCCGGATAATTACTGGGAAATAATGGTAATTTTCTCTGCGTGTGGATCACAGCAAAACTGCGTACCAAGGTCATGCTGTAGCTCTTCGCTTAGCAATGTTCACTCTAGCTCTGCCAATAATTATCCTTTTCACTCGACCGTGAATTTATCTTCCCTTTTCTTTTTCCCCCCCCCTTTGTTTTCTTTTAATGCCTGGTCCCAGCAGTCATTCTATAAAAAAGAAATTCCCGCCGATGTGCAGACTGCATACACTCAGTTGATTATGATGGAAATTCACTCATTTCAAATTTCAGCATTTCAATATTTGGTGAAGGAAGAATGCGAAAGATCAAATGTTGTTCCGACACTGTGGCACCTCGCCCGTTATCAAATTTGACATAGGACATGAGGGGTGAAATTTTGTGACTCAACGAATCTTCCTTTTTTTTCTTCTTCCTTCTTTTTTTAAACCACAGTCCTGCTAGAGTTCCTTAACTTAATTGTAAGTCCACTTGAAAAGCAAAATCTAATTTTTCAATGCCTTCGAAATTAGCTCCACACCCCTTGTTGGCTGACCCTCTCTTGTCTGGACAAAGGGAAAGGGTGAAGTTGGGAAATCAAATTTGAGCGTGCCCGTCGGCAAAATCATTCGTTCTTTTTTTGAATTAGGTATATATTGAGTGGAAATGATGATGTTACAATTTTCGTGGAACTTCTTAAACATCAAAAGATGCACGGCAAACATTTTCTTGTCTTTAGTCTCAACATTAAATTTGCTCTTCATTCGATTAATGAATTTAAGAGAAACAAAATATTAACATTATTAGTGGCTAGGAGTATCAATCAGTACAGAAGTAAAAATTTTTTGAAAGACCGACAGTTCATAGTTATTTCTCCAAATGACTTTTAGTCAATAATATTGTTTTACAAAATTTAGGTGGAGAAAACAAAATTGAACGGCAATTCGTATACATGTAGTACTGAATATCTTTGGTTAGAAATTGTAAGAGAGGACCTGGTTTTGAAAAGTTTAAATAATGCAGTTGTGGAAAGCTAACGCACTTTGTACATTGGTGCTAACATGTAGTTGTTTAAATGCATTTTTTACCATTGTTATTTACAAAATACATGTTCACCTGCTGATTAAATAATGGTCGTACATGTAGGTCCTAGGGGATATTGGCAGGGCTCCACTGGGGTTTTTCTTTTAAACAAATTGAAAATCCACTTACTTTGTAAAATTGTTATAGTTCAATCTCTCGGACTTGCTAAGGAAATTTATACCATCGTTGTCTCCAGAAAAGAAAAAAAAAACTATTTTAAAGATTTGATTTAATTGTTCTTGTAAAATGTGCAAAAAGTTTGCATTTCCTTTAAATCTTTTTAAATTGTTTTGTTGAAAATTACAGGAAATTTTTATGTACTCTCATCAAAGCTAGTTTGTTAATGGTTTGTGCGTGTGTGTTTTTAGGACCATGTATTGCACCAGAGCAGTCCAGTCACATAAATTATAGATTCTCCTTTTTTCATTGTCAAGGTATTCACTGTGATTTCCTATACACATGTCGGGTTAACAGACTTGTGTATTTCAATCTCTCTTACATTCCCTTCATTTTAATTTTCAGCCAATTTCATTCAGCCTTGAATCAGTGACATTACAACGACGGAACCCTGGAAAAAGAGTAGTAAATAGAATAGAATGAACAAAAGCCCCGCAAGAAGTACACGGATTAATAGTGACTTGGATTTCAATTCGGGACACGCCATTCTTTGCCTCCCATTTAATGGAATATATACTAAACCCGCCTTTAGCATTCATTTTCTGGGTAGATATTCGAAGAGCGAGTTGTGTAGCGACTTCGTCCTCACAGCATGTTAATTGGTCGGTACTGTGCATGGACAGTTCCCCCCTACAATCACTCAAGCCTTGCTTTTGCATCACAAACGCTGTTTTCATCAACTAGAATCCAATGTTACGACCCCCCCCCCCCCTTCATCTTCCTCGGGAGGAACGGGGGCTTTACTCTGAAAAATACGAAGAAGGATGAGAACAACGCATCGCGAATGAGATTATAAAAACTCACAATCATGGCACAGTTAGCCGGCAAGAGGTCCGGCCGCGTGTGCCTAATGCAGTTCTATTTTTAGCAGGAGACTCCTTGATCAATTTTATTGATGAAAATATATTGCTGGCTGTTTAGAAGTGATGATTCCCCCATGGGGCTGGGGTCATCAGAGGGTGTTCTGAACTCATGTCCCAGTCTCCGCTCACTGACTGTCCTCACTTTCACACCATTTCCCCCCTCCCCCCCCCCCCCCTGTCCTGTAAGAACGTGACCCGGCAATAGGTGTTCGTGTGGAAATGTGAATAATTTCAGGCCCTGTGAACACATATTTTTTCTGTGCTATTAAAGTGGGATTTTTATATTATAATGCGGACTGGGGGTGTGATTTTTTAGTCAGTGCCAAAAATTTATACATTGGATGTTGTTCTTGTTGTAATTTTGTTATCTTTCCATCGAGTGTGTCTTGTGTGTGTAGTCAAATCTGAAGGTTGCCTACAAGTACTGTCTGTCATTAGAAGATTTTGCCTTTCCCTAAAATGTTTTGCAGATTTTAGGATTTAAATAAAGCTTGAGTAGTGACAACAACTTCAGAACAAATTTGGTCTGAAGGAATTTTATTAAGGAACTGGAATAACACATGTTTTTAGTTATTAATACACAGAATTAAATTTACACTTTCCATTCAACAACTTTGTCGGAAGGATCTTGATTATTTGGCTTTTTTCCCCCGGAATATTTGATACATGTCCTATCATGAAACCAAAGTCTGCATACTGTAAAAAAAGTAATACCTGCCACAAATACTGCGCTGATGTGTGTTCTAGTATTTCAGGTATTTATGGAGATTTATCCGTTGAAACAAAATACCAAAAAATAACCGTAGCACCATTTCCGAGATAGTTGCTGTCGAGTGACATCACATTCTAACCCAATATTGAAATTGATGCATATCACAAATTGTCAATGCTAGCAAATGTTGTTTTAAACTGATTTTTTCTCTCCCATATCTTATTTTGTATTTTTATTGTATTTTTATTATTAATTCAGTGAAGTATCACCTAAACCTGTTGTTTTGTAACTCTGGTGATTTAAGTCTGTGAGTCTCATGAATTGTAACATTCCAAATCTAGAATAAGGGGTCATAGCCATTTATCAGGCAGTCTCATGTGTAAGGGTAAAACAGAAATTAGTATACATGTAGGAAGTTTCATATTCACCCATATTAAGTTTCAAGGACCGAACACATAATACATGTACATACATATACACTGAATATTTGTGAAGCACTTTAACATCAAGATCAAAGCGCTGAAAAGAGCAAAACCAATGGAACTATAAATACAACAAATTACATCTGATACAAGTGAGTTTTGAGAGATTTTTTTCAACAATGTCAAAGAGTTACAATTTCTGATGTGTACTGAGAGGTTGTTCCATATTCACGAAGCAACAAAACTTGAGCGTGGCGGTAGAGAGCAAGGCAAGATGATAAGTAATGATGTTTTCTTGTTGATCTTTAAATATCTTCATCTTTAACATGCATGCTTTTACAACAACAAAAACTCCTTAGCAGTAACAGTTTAGAAGCTTTTAGTAACTTGGCCCTGCAAAAGAAATCATGTTATATTTTATCTGAAAGCTTTTATGTTGAAAGTGCCTCCCTGCCTCCCCTCCCCCCACTGATTAGAAATCAATAAAAGTATGTTGAGAAAATGGAATCTCTAAAGATTGCCTGCAGGTGGATCTGTGGTGTCTGTGTGAACGCTGCTCTCAATACACAGCCAGAGATACAGTTGGTAACCGCTGTCACCTCGCTAAAACATGGATGCATTCAACATTCTCAATGAAAATACAGTGACAGTTTTTTGTTTTTTTTACATTCTTGATGAAAATACAGTGACAGTTTTTTTCTTCACGGAAGCACCAAAGGCATTAGCCTACGTGCCCCCTGAATATTGCCTTTGTGCCCTTGAAATGCTCCAGAAAAAAAACCTATTAAAAAATTAAGCATACAGGCCTGAATCGTTTATATAAACTCCGCATATCATTACTTTGTGACATTATACATCAATTCTCAATCTGTATTGATTTGTTCACTGAATGATTTGCATCCTCATATTTTATAGTTCTCTTGTTGTTGGTTGTTGTATAAATACAAACCCCATACAAACCCCATACAAAACCCACACAAAACCCACACAAACCCCACAACAAACAAACAGACAGATTTGCCTGTTTGTTTGTTGTGGGGTGTGTGTTCAGTACCTCAGTCTTGGACACTAGAGAGATGGTGTATTATAATAATAATAATAATAATAATACTAATATTTATTCGGGCAATCACATTTACAAGCACATGTACATGACATTAAACATATTTTAGAAAACAAAGTAAAACAACAGTGGGGTGCCCAGGAGAGCATAAAAGTTTAAACAAATAACTATCGCTAAAAGGCGTATGTCTCCTAATAAATGCATTGTTATTGTAATTACTCAGCACCCTGGTCCCAAGTACTCACTGATCAACAGGTTTTTCCTAATGAACATACGTACAATCTGTGTTTACGGAACATCTTTCAGAATCATCTAGTGCAATTGAATGCTTCAAAACCCCCTAGCTAGGCCAGGCAGCACACTTGAAGTTCGCCCAATGATAGTAAAGGACAGTCTAACAATGGGGGATGGCCATCAGCTGTCTCCACCTAACAATAGAATAACTTTGGTTTCTCCAGATGTTACCACACCAATCAATCTGTCCAGGCATAATGCTCAGCCTTGGATACCTCCAACCCACACACATGAGGTGTGTCTGCTTCTATGGTCTGCGGTATAATACCATGTGGGTTAAAACAAGGTCGAGTTCCCCTCAGGGGAAGAACAGCTGTAAAGCTCAGGATTCTTCTGGGGATTGGTTCAATTTTTTTATATCAATTTTTTGGGTTTAAAAATAGACGTTAGCGATAAAGGGTTTAACTCTTTGTGACTTGCTTGTTATTGTCTGAGGTGTGAAGTGTAAAGAGAATGCAGTTGGTTGTTTTGTACTGTTACATTATTTTTAAACTGGGCTCTGCCACCTGAGGTTGTGGGCGGTGTGGCTTTGTAGTACACCGTGTCCGTTTTAACAAAAGTCCAGATCGATTATTGGCAAGAATTAGGCCTGGTCATTAAAACAAATATATTATTGGAAAATACTTGTTAAGTTGGTTGCAGACTGTGCGGTCAATCAAGTAGAATTGACCCATTTCTGGAATATTTGAGTTCATTGGACGGTTTAAATTTTTCGAGGTTTTTTTGTTTTGCTGAGTGCGCTACGCGCAATCATGACGATAAAGTTAAATCTGGGACCATGGCCTTGGCGCAGAGAGGGGTTTAATAGGGGGAATAGAAAAAAGCTTTTCATTTGTGTAAGTGAGCTGCACCATCCCCACTGGGACTAATCAAGGACTGGTTACCACTGTTATTGCTTGAAGCTACACTTGAACATGTTGAATTCCAATTCAGGCTAAGCGCCCCTCTACTTTGGATTTTATTTTATTATTCTTATAATTTTTTTTTCCCCCGCCAGATTTCTGGAGGGGATGTAGGAAAGTGATCACACATGCTGTGTAGGGCGTTGATGACTCAAACATGTCAATCACATCTAAATTATTCATTTCTGGATATATATATATATATAAAAAAAAATAAAAAAATATTGTAGCACTAAAGGCTGATGGGAATATTAATAATGAATATGTCCTGGCCTGGATGTTTTAGCCCGAGATATCCGTCATAATGCCATACAATCAGTGTCTGAATTCATAGCCAATCCATCCGTCCTCAATTATCCACGGAGGACGCCGACGCCGTGGATCGTTGACGAAAGCAATTGGACTAGCTGGCTGTGGCCACTCTACACAGGGTTGAGGGGCCAAGGTGTTTGCTTAGGCACCAGGGCTGTTAAAGACACTGGACACTATTGGTAATTGTCAAAGACTAGCCTTCACAGTTGGTGTATCTCAACATATGCATAAAATAACTAACCTGTGAAAATTTGAGCTCAATCGGTCATCGAAGTTGCGAGATAATAATGAAAGAAAAAAATACCCTTGTCACACGAAGTTGTGTGCGTTTGGATGGTTGATTTCGAGACCTCAAGTTCTAAACTTGAGGTCTCGAAATCAAATTCGTGGAAAATTACTTATTTCGCGAAAACTATGGCACTTCAGACGGAGCAGTTTCTCACATTGTTTTATACCATCAACCTCTCCCCATTATTTTGAGTAATTACCAATAGTGTCCACTGCCTTTAATGGAAGAACAAGTGTCAGTGCTGACGTCTGGGTAAAATTTCCATAAAACCTGTGTAAGCATACAAACTTGCGAAGCACAGAAAATGATTGATTAACAGAAACAGGTGACCAGTTAAAATTACGTTGGGTTTACACTGTTGTGACTGGTGTCCTACTCAATTTTGGCTTAGCAGAGTAAATTGATGAGCAGTGTTTTTTGCTTAACAGCTTTATGAAATTGGGCCCTGGTTGAGACTGTGGTTAACAGCAGTGTGTATAGTGTGGTTTGAGTTGTGGTTTGTGGGGGGGGGGGGGGCATGGGAATCTGCCTGCCTGCCTGCCTGCCTGCCTTCCCCACTGATGACTTGATCGATCTATATCGAGAAAGACGGCATGTGGATCAATACGCTGCCCTTCAGTGGGTTAACACTTCTCTTGACAATATCGTTTAGGGTTGCCGTGAATGAAATGAATCTGTTTGTAGGAACTTGGGACAGAAACAGCTGGGACTGCACCGGCTGCGTTGAAATTAAATTTGCCTCATTCTCTCGGCCATCTTTGATTTGGTGAAAATGAATTAAGTGGATTTTGGGTGTGAATTATGGCGCTCGCAAGCCGTTATTTCACAACTGCCACTTTTAGTCCACTTGTCACAAACTTGTCTAATGCTGTTCCTGTTTGTTTAATGCAACAATGGCGTGTTGATTCCTTGAGGGAAATCTAGGCCGGGTTGAGGGCTGATAAAAATATAATTTATGAAACCAGACTCTATAGCATTGTAACCACAATTCATCATATTGAATTGAACCAATGACAAAAACATCTCTCAATCCTCAAGTACCAATTGACTCTTGACAAAAAATATGTCTGCTTGAAATAATAAAGAAACGCTATGTCAAAAAAAAAAAATATATATAGGCAGCTACAAACTTGCAACAATTTCTGGGGTGTTTTTGGTGTTTTTTGGGGTGTGTTTTGTGGTTGTTATTTTGGATTGGGTTTATTGTTGCCATACACATTTAAGTGTAGTGTAGGTATAAAAGAAAATGGTCAGCACCCCCGTTTTTGTTTTAGATACTGAACTTACAGCCATTTTGACTAGATGTCACTGCATGTACACAGGAAACCTGACAGTGACTGTGTGATGGAAAGAAAACATATTCTTGTCTTTTCATTAATTAAAGCAGGTACAAGAATCTTGAGCATTCTCAATTTGCGTGCACTTGTCATTGAGAGTTTAGGAACACCGTCAGAGCCCTGTAAAATAGTGTACAAGTCGTGACATTACCGTTGAGCTTTAAGAGATGGATGGACTTGTCCAAATGAGTTTTTAGCCCTCGCCCTCCCAGATGCAATCCTTATCCCGTTGGGCAACATCGGAGGTTATTTCCCAGGAGATTACTGGATAAACAACGACCAGAGAATTGGGGGAACTGGTCCCGGCAGCCAGCAGCGTCTTCAGGTACATGGCAACTCGTCTCTCTCTCTCTCTATATGCTTGGGTCCCTGTGGACTTGCCGATATCTCTCTTTACAACGATAACAATTACAGGCTTGTGGATGAGAGACCTATACAAACCTAGTGTTGAAGAAATGATGCACAGTCCACTGAGGGTTACGGAGTCCCAGCAGGAGTCCCATAGGGAGAAAGGAAAGTCAGGAGTTACTGGAACCTCCTTTTTATTTTGTGGTTGGCAAAAGGTGATGCAGGTAACGGCAGTTCAATTTGCTTTGTTTATGTAAGAAGCACTTACGAGAACAGATGCGCTGAGAATTGTATTAATAGAAAGTACATCAATGGTCGTAACATCATAAAAGGTATACTTGTACGGGAGATAACTAGATTGTAGTTTCCATTGTAGATTTACAATAGCAGTCATGCATTGTAGCAGGCATGATTTACTATTATGTACAACCCACTTTCTGCGATAGTACCGTTTAAAGGTTGGAGTACTTTTTGTATGACACAAAACACAGTCTTTATATTTATGAGGCTTTCCTTAAAATATTACTTGCTGAGGAGCTTTAGTGTTTTTGAGAAATGATTTAAACAATTTCACTAAAATAATTTTTGTCTCAGTGAGACAATTTCTTTTAGCATGAACAAAGTGACTCTCCTGAAAACATACCTGTAAACATATTTATATACTTACGAAAAAAGAAAAAAAAAAGTATGGATTTCCAATGTTAGTTTATAAAAAATAGATGTTAAATTTGCATCAGGGATTAAAGAATATCTTTTATATTTTGTTGTACCCATACACTGATGTTTGTTAGCACTGGAAAACAAATTAATAATACATAAATTATTGAGATCCGTAAACCAGTACTTTCTGCGATAGTACCGTTTAAAGGTTGGAGTACTTTTTGTATGACACAAAACACAGTCTTTATATTTATGAGGCTTTCCTTAAAATACTACTTGCTGAGGAGCTTTAGTGTTTTTGAGAAATGATTAAAACAATTTCACTTAAATAATTTTTGTCTCAGTGAGACAATTTCTTTTAGCATGAACAAAGTGACTCTCCTGAAAACATACCTGTAAACATATTTATATACTTACGAAAAAAGAAAAAAAAAAGTATGGATTTCCAATGTTAGTTTATAAAAAATAGATGTTAAATTTGCATCAGGGATTAAAGAATATCTTTTATATTTTGTTGTACCCATACACTGATGTTTGTTAGCACTGGAAAACAAATTAATAATACATAAATTATTGAGATCCGTAAACCAGTACTTTCTGCGATAGTACCGTTTAAAGGTTGGAGTACTTTTTGTATGACACAAAACACAGTCTTTATATTTATGAGGCTTTCCTTAAAATATTACTTGCTGAGGAGCTTTAGTGTTTTTGAGAAATGATTAAAACAATTTCACTTAAATAATTTTTGTCTCAGTGAGACAATTTCTTTTAGCGTGAACAAAGTGACTCTCCTGAAAACATACCTGTAAACATATTTATATACTTACGAAAAAAGAAAAAAAAAAAGTATGGATTTCCAATGTTAGTTTATAAAAAATAGATGTTAAATTTGCATCAGGGATAAAGAATATCTTTTATATTTTTTTTGTACCCATACACTGATGTTTGTTAGCACTGGAAAACAAATTAATAATACATAAATTATTGAGATCCGTAAACCAGTACTTTCTGCGATAGTACCGTTTAAAGGTTGGAGTACTTTTTGTATGACACAAAACACAGTCTTTATATTTATGAGGCTTTCCTTAAAATACTACTTGCTGAGGAGCTTTAGTGTTTTTGAGAAATGATTAAAACAATTTCACTTAAATAATTTTTGTCTCAGTGAGACAATTTCTTTTAGCATGAACAAAGTGACTCTCCTGAAAACATACCTGTAAACATATTTATATACTTACGAAAAAAGAAAAAAAAAAGTATGGATTTCCAATGTTAGTTTATAAAAAATAGATGTTAAATTTGCATCAGGGATTAAAGAATATCTTTTATATTTTGTTGTACCCATACACTGATGTTTGTTAGCACTGGAAAACAAATTAATAATACATAAATTATTGAGATCCGTAAACCAGTACTTTCTGCGATAGTACCGTTTAAAGGTTGGAGTACTTTTTGTATGACACAAAACACAGTCTTTATATTTATGAGGCTTTCCTTAAAATATTACTTGCTGAGGAGCTTTAGTGTTTTTGAGAAATGATTAAAACAATTTCACTTAAATAATTTTTGTCTCAGTGAGACAATTTCTTTTAGCGTGAACAAAGTGACTCTCCTGAAAACATACCTGTAAACATATTTATATACTTACGAAAAAAGAAAAAAAAAAAGTATGGATTTCCAATGTTAGTTTATAAAAAATAGATGTTAAATTTGCATCAGGGATAAAGAATATCTTTTATATTTTTTTTGTACCCATACACTGATGTTTGTTAGCACTGGAAAACAAATTAATAATACATAAATTATTGAGATCCGTAAACCAGTACTTTCTGCGATAGTACCGTTTAAAGGTTGGAGTACTTTTTGTATGACACAAAACACAGTCTTTATATTTATAAGGCTTTCCTTAAAATATTACTTGCTGAGGAGCTTTAGTGTTTTGAGAAATGATTTAAACAATTTCACTAAAATAATTTTTGTCTCAGTGAGACAATTTCTTTTAGCATGAACAAAGTGACTCTCCTGAAAACATTCCTGAAAACATATTTATAAACTTACCAAAAACAACAACAAAAAAAGTATGGATTTCCAATGTTAGTTTATAATAGATGTTAAATTTGCATCAGGGATAAAGAATATCTATTTCATTTTTTACCCATACACTGATGTTTGTTAGCACTGGAAAACAAATTAATAATAAATAAATTTGCTGAGATCCGCAAACCAGCAAATAAAATAGGAATGTTACATCCTCAGCACCACTTTTTTTTAACCACCCTCCTCCCCCCACTATAAAATAAGAGGTCAAGATGCAAAGATGGCATTTGTGTACTTGGTCATGATGTAGCCTGGGAGCCTGATATGATAAAGGTTATGGTGTGGCAGTCACATCTCTAGGGGGCTGGGTTTATGCTAGGACCATGGCACGTTTAATCGGTGTGTGCGATTGGTTATCATGATTTGCTCATTGGATAATATCATATACCCTCAGGTATGTATATTTTTTTTTCTCTCTAAACGCTCCCCTTGGGAAATATCAACACTTTTTACTTGATCATATATATTCATAGGAGTGGAAAAGAATCATTTTAAACTATTACTGGTTTTCATTGGCAAGGTACTCGTTGCAGCTTGTGCATAACATCTGAAACAGTAAAAAATATATATATTTGTTAACCCCTACATCGATGTGTACTTAGCACTGTAGGCTCAGTAAAAATATCGATGTTCTCAGAATCGTACATAACTGACATGGTATAAAATTGGTCACGGTGGGAATTTCCCTTTGAATTTTTTTTTCCTGGAAATTCAATTAGTTTTTTATGAAATGTGGGAAATAATTGGTTTTGATCTCACAAGTCCAAAACATAATGATTGAAAACAGTGGACACTTTTGCGTTTGTTTCCAATCATAACTCAAAATGACCAAAATTAGCTTAAACTTTCACAGTTTTGTTATTATTATATGTCGGGTCACATCATTAAGTGTGGATATAATGGTCTTTGACAATAAATAATACCAATTTCTTGCAATTCTTGTGCGCCATCTCCATCGGAAGATCTTCGAAGGCACAAATTACACAAAATTTCCATAAAAATTATAGCAAAATACTTACAATTTAAATATTACATAAGAATTGCATAAAATTTACCAAAGTGACACATGCGCTTTAAATGGTTCCCTCTTTGAACGTTTTGAAAAGGAAATTTGTATTATAAGTTTATGATGCATTTGATCATCCATTCATAAGCATGAGTGGGGATGGGAGCTATTGAAATAGTGTGGACACACCAAAGACACGAATCTCAATATAAACGAGACATAACAACTCATGAGGGACAAAGTAACCTGGCACCATTTCATCAAAGCTGCTTCTACTGTACTATTCCGCCCAAGGACAAGGATGATGATGATGACGTGTATATATATATAGACATGCTTTTGTAAGCAAAGCAATAGATAAACAAACAATAGTTTTACACAAATTGTAAAATCATATCTTAAAAGTGAAATTTGAAATGGTGATGATTGAAGTTTTCAGCAAGGTAAGGGGCAATGATTCATGTCTCTGTATAAAGCATTATTACCATCCTCATGGGAGTATCACGAGCCAACATGGAGGGGATTTATTACTGAAACAAGGGGGGCTTAGGCCGGCCAGAGAACACGCTTGGTCACGGTCACTCGACCAGGCATGTCTATCTGATTAAGGCAAATCCGTGGTTACGGACCAGGGAGATGATTGCATCCAGTCTAAGATCTTGTCCCGTTATTGTCTTTGCGGATGTGGCCCCCGTCCCGTTCTGTTGACACATTTCACTGGAATCGCTTGGCTATCCAGTGGGGCTGAGAGCTGTCAGGGATTGTTTTGCCTCGCCGATCTGTGGAGGACAAAGTTTGGCATGTGTAAACAAGTTTTAATTAAAATCGTAAGAGAAACATTTGTATGTCACGAGAGCTTGAATTCGGTGTTGAGTATTGTAAGGCATTTGTTGATGTCACCCACCGTTTTTTCCCATTTTCTTTTACTGAACTTGGTGTAAGAGTTCGTTTGTTCAATACATTTGTGTATAACCGTTACCTCTTTCTGAGTCGACTTGAAACGCTTTGTTTTCCTTCGATCTTTTATTGAAGAAATGGAAGACTGAATAACAGAAAGTCTGTGCAAGTAAAAATGTAGCACAACACAGGTGTACTCCAGACCTGTATGCTTCATTTTTGAAAGGGCAAGGGTACCAAAGCATTTTCTCCTTAGTAATAAAGGGCACTTTATGAGGAAATTGTAAATTCATACTGGACATGCTGGAGCAATTCAAGGGCACAAAGGCAATGACCAGGGGGGCATTAAGGCAATCTCCTCTGTGAAGTATCGGGCCTGGTACTCTGTTGCCAGTATGCTTCTGTACTGGCAAGATCTCTGCATATATATTATTACATACGTACATGAAGGTATTTCTAGCTATTTACCATCAAGCATGTAGAGTGGGAGGGTTTCACCGCTGCGAGCCAACATTAAATTTTAATGGTGGTGCCACACGCCGTAATTGGTTTCTTTACATGCATGATGTGTATGTCGTTATATTTGCAATCGTTGAACATTTCATCGCAATCCAAGGTGGTCTCTCCTGCATGAAACATGACTTGGGCGAAGAGAATTTAAACATCAACAAGGCCCGGGTTAAGATGTGAATTACTCAGGTAGCGGGAGCTGACATCACACTTTAAAGTGATCCAAAGGCCCCCTAAACCTCTCAACCCCCCCCCCCCCCCATAAAATATAAATAAAAGTTTCCATTTTGATAAAATAGTCTTCAATCTTCATAATCCTTGTTGAGAGGGCCAAGAATTCAGCCTGAGCCTTTGGGTAAAAATAACTAAATTATTATTGTTTTGAGAGTGATGTTTTTTTTTTTCTTTTTCTCATGAAAAAAACAAAAGCAAAAAAATAATTGCTAAGGCAAGCAACATTAGAGTGAAAGCTACCCCCTTCACAGGGAAAAGCTAACGCTAATGAATACAAACAAACAGCATATGACAGGTGTTTCTTAGGAAATAGGTTGGGGGATGTGGCATAAAGGCAGTGGGGAAAAGAAAAAATCAAGTAATGCGAGCAAAATACGTGCTCAACTCTGGCCGTCCCCGATACAGTGTCCGAAATAATCACAGTTTAAATGTTGGAAAGATTTGTTTTAAGCAGGCCGACTTTACGAATAGTTAAGACTTTATGCAGAGATGGGGGCAGGGCGCAGGTGCATCTAGCTTGGCTCTGAAAGTGCAAAGACATCTAGATTAGAAGTGGGTCAGCAATGGCTGCTGACACGAGCTGTCAGGTTTGGAGGACAAGGAACTTTGAGGCATGTGATGAAGAAAACAAATGCAGAAGAATATAATGTTAAGACAACATTCATGAAATTGACACAGCTTTTGAATTTCAGTCATCTGATGAAGAGAGAAATGGTCTATATTTTTCCTGCAAAACCTGTAGTTTTGTATTTCAGGCATGTCTGGTGATCTCCATGTCTGTAAAACTCCTTAAATGTAACATCATGGAGGGTCCGAGTCTACGAATGCGAATCAGAGCGAGTTTTGACATCACACGGATGTTTTCACTGTGAATGTTTCGCAGGAGGTGAGAACTGTTGCAATTTTGTTGCAAATTTGTGACGTCAACATTGTATTCGCAATCACATTCATTGATCTAGGCTTGACAGGGACCCAAACACACAAGCCATTTTCCAAGAATGTTCATGTTTATTTAAATCTCATCCCTATTACCTGTGCACTTGAAATGCAAATGTGCCAGTGTAGCTGCACAGAAGAAATCTTTTACAATGCACAGGGTGTGAGACTCTTTCAGATCTCTGGAAATCCAGGGCCCATTTTGATAAAACTGTTAAGGAGAAAACACAGCTTTACTCATTTCTTTGCCTAACAATAAATGAGTGGGGCACCAGTCACTACAGTGTAAACTTTATGGACATACTAAAGGCTAGGAACCAGTTTCTCCTGAGCAATATTTGTCTGTGCTAAGCAAGTTTTTTTGCTTACATTCATGCTTCATGAAATTTGGGCCGGTATGTACAGATGATAAGCGACATCTACAAACCAAAGCAAATGTTTGTTGTCTCTTTTTCTTGACTTGGGCAGCCGGCACCATGGTTAGATGATTTAAAGGGTTATTATTTGCTGGAGGTTCTTGGGCAAACTGGGTTCATCAAGAAATCTTTGTGAATGGTTAAAAAAGTCTTGGGGAACATTCAATCAGACTTAAAAGAAAAGGGGAATATAATTATTGGCATTGAACAGTGACATGAGAAAATTCCAGTGAGGTTGACTGGTTTATGGAAGTTGGCGGAGCCTGAAAGATTAGATTGACCACCTGCGGTAGGGCTCCTCCACCTTGAACGTGACCCAGCAAAGTGAATTAAAAAGGTGGGCCACTTGTACTGATGAAGTGACTGACCATCAATTCATATGAGTTCACCGCAGTCTCCTCCTAATGACCACCTGCCCAGACATACCGTCACTCACATCATGTAACAGGTCCTCACACTGTTGGCATGATGCTATTTTTTTGTAGAGGAATGCAGGCACATCATTTGGTCATTTCTTTCCTCTGGTTGTTAAGGGCACTGGACACTATTGGTAAACAGTATTGTCCAAAGGCCCACACTTCATTTATCAAAATTTATCTTCATTTATTATATATATAAATAACAAACCTGTGAAAATTTAGGCTCAATCGGTCATCGCAGTCGGGAGAAAATAAAGGGAAAACCCACCCTTGTTTCCGCACTTTTCGCCTTGTCATGACATGTGTAATTCTCGATGTCGAGAATTGATAGTTGTTTTGAATTTTCTCAAAAAGTAAAGCATTTCATGGAATAATATTTCAAGAGAAGTCTTTTACCATTACCTTCTGTAAACCCTGTAAGTTATTTGTAAATCTGTGAATTTTTTAAATTTTTGTTTCTGTTCCGAAAGTGTATAATGGCTTTAAAGGCACTGGACACTATTGGTAATTTTTAGCACAAAAACTTACTTGGTAACGAGCAACATCACACAATACTGGCTGGCCATTTCTGGAGTCAAATTACACACACAATTTATAGTAACTGAGTATAGAAGCAGAATCGCATACCTGACTATTATAACACATGGGGACAATGACTCCTGAAATGGCACTACCAAAATTATAGTGACGGTGAGGCCAGGTAATTTGGATTGTCACAAAAATTGTAAAAATTTCACAAATAATAGTAGCGTCTTGAACAGGTTGTGCAATCCAAGAATGTGTGTGTCACCATGTCATTCCGTACTGACTTGATTCGCATAAATCTCAGAAGCCTTGCTATTCACTTGGGTGGTGATATAATGTAGAGTGACTCAATCCTACCTGCCCCAATATCTCTGAACTGTCCACGTTTTATTCATAATGAGAGCGAGAGACCTTTGTAATCCCCCCGTACTCGTCCGCCGGATCTTCAATCAATCCTGTAATATTTTTTTAACTTGATGTGTTTTGCCCGAGTGCACCTGCACAATCAAAAGCCAAAAGATCTTCTGGATTATCAGTTCGATTCGACATAATGCCATTATTGGATGGCAATCTTTTCCTTTTTTTTTGTTTTGGAAGTAAATTACATGGCCTTGGGAATTCAGTTTTCAAGCTCCCCCTTCTACTCTGCGTGCTGCGAGCGGTTCTTTAGTTTATTCCCCCCCAGTAAATGGCAGTCAACCTTTTTGGGTCCATACTTATACATGTGCTTTTTTATCCCCTTCCACTCTACCTCCGTTTGATGTCAAGATTCAATTGTCCAATTTGTAGCCACACACGGGCAGTGCAGGCACGAGCCACTTTGCTCGCTGTTTGCTCACTTTCTTAATGCCTTTCAAACGCACTATACAATTTCCTGTTTGACTTCTTTTGACAAAAATTAGCGGCGGGCGCTGGCGAAGCATCAAAGCCACAGCAAAATCCCTCTGCACTTTGGTTAAGTTTCCCTATTCAGGGGCGGCCTTTTTTTTCCGCTTTCTCTCTCTCTGCTAGTGGTTATGTCCCTGGGTAGGTTATAATCGGGTGTTTGTTGTGGATAGTGTTGGAGCTGAAGCAAACCAATGAACTGCTACACTTAATGTTTTCACACTAATTTGATTGAGAGTGCTCTCTTTAGTGCTTTAGTCCGAGTTATCCTTTGATCATTAGAAGGTAAAGAAATTGTGGGTTTCCGCTTATGTCAACAGTTTTCTGTGGTTGACTCTTTTGAAGCTTGATTCAGTTCAGGTGTACTCTGATGCAAAGAGGTGATTTTAGTGTACAGGTTTGAAGAGTTAGTAGCACAGACCCTACCTGTTTCATTTACATAGCATTTACTACACAATGAACAGGTAGTTGGTTTCTTCAAATATTTTGTGTATTTTTAACATAGAGGTTCCAATAACAATTGCTCAGTTTGAAGTTGGTTGTATTCAAGTGTGGTAAACACAACAGTCTTGCTTTTTTTTTTTTTAACTTTGCCCGGATAGAGTTATTTATCTTCAGTAGGGCTCCTTCATTGAAAAACATCTCTCTGTGTTTGGAAATTGAATGTCCTGAGAAGAGAGAGAAGCGAGAACTTCAAAGACAATTGGTAAACTACATGGCCGCCAATACACTGCAGAGCTTGGGTAATATTGATGCTGTGGTTTGCGTTTTCGGCCATCAATCAAGCCTCAGAGCAATATCCTCAGCTTCCGTATTGCCTCTGAGGCAGGGACCCCCCTCGGTAACTGCTTTAGCATCGTGACAGGAGCCGGCTAATGAAACTGGATGTCTTATTATCCCATACGGTTCTGCCTCCTTGTTATACAAGCTATACACACCGAGCTGCCGTCTGGCCGATGGCCTGCCTAAGTTTCCCTTTTCCTCCCCCTAAAAAGAAAAAACGGCACAAGATTGATACTTGATTTCCTGTCACCGAAAATTCTATTAATCTCTAAATCCCTGTGATTAAGAGTGATTAAGAGAGGTAAATCGGCATCGGATGGAAGGGAACAAAAGGCCCAGCGCAGTCTTTTGTCTGGTTCCTGACTCTTTCGGGGCACACCTATTGAAAAATGACTAGCTGTTATTAGTACTGTCAATGGGACTGGCCTTTTTTTGTCATCATGGCTGGGAAATGGTTGATGGAAGAGTCTGATTTTGAAGAGTTTTAATATTTCTCAATTAGAGCTGACCTAGATGCTGTAAAAAGGACAACTTTTCCATGATGGGTTGAATCCTGGTCGAACACAATGAAGTCCTCGATTTTCTTTGATACCTCGTTTGAACTGTACGTTTCAGGCCTGTATGCTTCGTTTTTGAAGGGGCAAGGGCACTAAGACATTTTTTCCCTGGTAAAGGGCACCCTTTGAGGAAATTGTATATTCCTACAAGACAGTTTCAAGTGCACCAAGACAATGACCAGGGGGCATGAGGCAATCGCCTCGCCTATGCTGCCTTCGTGAAGTATCAGGTCTGACGTTTTTAAACTTCACACGTAAGTTCAAAAGAAACTTGGCCAAGACTTTCTTTGGAGTAATCGGAATCCCTCGGAATAGTGTAACCGGATGGTTCAAACTTCTGAAGCATGGTCTATTTGATTAAACTGTTAATCTATAGATTAAGGAAGTAAACCCAGCAGGAGAAAAGGCTTTGATGTGGGTCTGTGACCCTGTCTTCCGTTCGTCAAGTGGAATAAAGCACTTGGTCATTGACAAGAAGGAATTATAAAAATATTGAAAGGTTTGGGGGGGGGGGGGGGGTGTTCTGGTTGACAGGACGAAGAATAAACTAAAAGCTAATGATGATGATTTACTATTGTACTTCCGGGCGGTGGCTTGTTACGATTGATGGCATAACATTAAAAGGAAATTTAGACCAATGGGAAAAAAAAAAAAAAAAAATGGAAACCATACTACTGGATGCTGGGTCTCCCCGTTGATGAATGGTTGAACAGCCTTCCCCATCATCATCATCCCATCATAGTGCAATCAACTTGACGCTGCCACTGCTAATAACCCTACAGTACGGTCACTAATGACACGCCATCGACTCCTAACAGCTAACAAACCGGCAGCACCCCTCTACTCATCAAAGTGCATTATGCCTTGCAATAATCGCTGCGTTGATGAAGAAAATATTAATAAAAAAAGGAGGGAAAAATTCTATGTGTAGAATGTATCGCTTGTAGACTGTAAAGGGATGTTATTAACCCTGTTTTTTCTGTGTGTGTGTTTTTTTTTTTTTTTTTTTCTCCTCCCGGTTCTCTCTTTTTGTCACCCTCATCAAAAATTGAATCGGGTGGGGATTATTCAGCATGGTTTGGTTTAAGAACCTGTCTTAATTCCTGCTCCCGCTAATGGGAAAACCCTGAACGTTATTGCGGGAAAAATTACAACAGTAATTACATCCGTTTGCTGTCACTTACGGTTATATATACTACCTTAGTAATTTAGAAAATGTGTAATTAATATAATCACTTTGTCTCCTGTGAGGCGGAAGGTTTCGGGGTCCGCTGTTGCTTGTGGTAATTGTATGTGCATAGTAATGCGGATCGGGACTGTAAGCTACCATCTTTAGTTAATCCTCCTGTGATGTAATTTTAAGAACTTGGAGTTTCGTTCCACTGCAACTTTTCACGTGATATATTATTCTATCAGAAAGTATCTCAGTGGATGTTATGAATCATTTAGAGTTTGAGAAAGACTCTGCTAGGGTCAAGTCGTCAATGCCGCTAACGGCTTTATTAATATTAATCATGTTAATCATGATAGTCTAGCATTGTCAAGTAAATGATGATTGCTGGGGAAAGTCTGCATAGCTTTGCAAAGATGGACTGTTTTTTGGGGGTTTAATTACGTACAATTATCACAATAAATGGTCAAACCTTGGGTCTAGAATAATAATAGTATAAATAATAAATTGCCTTACATCAATGACTAGACCCTAAGGCGCTGTACAAATTAAAACAGCACCAAATAGTAGGAGGAAATTATCAAATACTACCAAAATTATAAAACCACAAAAATCGACCAGCCGGGAATTAAAACTACACTACATACCGCAAAAGTAAAAAGATAAAGGAAAGTACCCCACAAATGCTGGTTTGGTACTAGTGTATCTTGAGTGAGTTTTCAAATTTCAAAGAATAAATTTTCTCTCTCTGACAATTTGCAATCGTGTCTTTTCTTGGAACATTCATCCCAGTCAAAGTCGTCCAAAGTTGAAAAAAAATGTCTGTTGTTTCCTTTATTTACTGCAAATTGCTCATTTTGATGTCATGATTTGTTTCAAACTTGAATGAAGGATGAATTATACGTGCTACGTTGCCAGTTTTTCTCTAGCTCAAACACACGCACAAGTTTGTCCCGTCTGATTCAGTGACGATCACTCCACTGCTTGATGGGGCAAGTTTGCACAAGGAATTGTTGAGCAAACAGACCCAGAATGTCCGGCCTGGTAATGGATATATAACACCACTCAGCAAAATCCAACACAAAACAAATAAAGCTAATTTAACAAAGCTATCGATGGTGAATGCATCGTTTAGCCCGTCACGACCAAAAACCACTGTCAAAGTCACCCAACTTTATTTATTCGTCTCCATTTATCAGCGGAACGAAACACGGGTACTGTTGACGAATACATGAAATCCATCATGGCATACTCAGGATGAAGTTCAAGTATGAACATTATGCATGTACTTGCACGATTGACACATCATTCCAGTTAAATAAATTTCTGTGCTTACTGTAGCAGAAAAATTTGCTAAGGTGCAAGCGTATTTCACAGGTTAGCAGGAAAATTAGGCGACCATATTGGGCGTTCAGCATGGATTTGCATTGTGCATCATTTAGTTTCGTGCAGTAAGCACTGGAAGGGTAGCAGGCCTTTTCGTGTGCTTACGTTTAGCAGTGGTATGAATAGAAATCGTGCAGTAAGCACAAAATTTGCTCCAAAGCAGCTCTATGCCATAGGACCCAGGTTGCGTTGGGAGGGGGTGTTGTGCGCATGGATCAACACTAGAGTCCAAATGCAACGGAATTAGGTCACTTTGATTGCGTGCTAATTGGTCCTGTGGCATGTTATTAGGCAACATCATCTGTGCTTGTAAGACATGGGAAGGCTCTTTAAGGTGGACTGACACAAACCAATCCAAGATGGGTTCATAATACAAATTGGATTGGCAGCTGTTCCCATGGCAATATTGTGTGTGGCAGCTGAGTAGTATTCGATTGGCCATGGCAATAAACATCACATGAACTACAGTCAAACCCAGTACTCACCCCCCCCCCCTTCAATTTGTTTGACGGTAATAGTTGGGCATGTGTTTTTACGTGGTTCCTTTTTAATATTATTTTTTTTTAACAGGAATAATTCATTAATTTTTTTATTCAAGCCTTTCTGAAAACCACTTAAATATTTGTTTGTGTTTTTAGTTTGTGCTTGGACAGTATTTGTTTTCCTTTTTGCAAAGGGAGTTGCAAAAATCTCTATATATTTTGTACCTAGACATCGAAGAGAAACTGTAATCGGGATTTTTATTGACACCCCTCCCCCCCCCCCTTGCAAAGTTGCCATTGCACTGAAGAAAACAAAGACTCATTGTAGATTTACAATGTCGCATTGAGTTTGTAAACCTCAATCGTTGGTGTGTATTCAGGATGCCATTGCATGAACAAGAGGTTACTGTTCAAATATTTGTTTTAAGAATCTTTCACTTTTTTTTTCCAACATCACATTGACCACCACTTTTTATGAAACAAGACATGGGCCTAGCTTCATAGAGCTGCTAAGCACAAAAATTTGATTAGCATGAAATTTCTTCCTCGATAAAAACAAGTTTACCAACCAAATTTCCATGCGATTTTCAGGATAAGCAAACAAAAGCTGAATACCAGTAACAAGTACTATGCAACCAATGGAAATTTGGCTGGTAATCCTGTTTTTATCTGGGTAGAAATTTCATGCTTAGCAAATTTTTGTGCTCAGCAGCTCTATGAAATTAAGCCATGGTCACTGCGTACTTGTACCAGTAATTACTCTACACTGTTGTTGCTATTAGTGTTCTATAGTGGAGATATTAGGGGGAATTGAATGGTGCGTAAGTTGATGATGCAACCAGAAATTCAGCACCCAGTCATGTCATGTGAGAAACATGCATTATGTTTTTCCTACATGTACTTTACTCTGATATTCCGATTTGGATGCCTATAGAAAAATAAGAAAAAAATAGCTAAAATAGCCTTAATGGTCTATGAAACCATATTACACCATTATAAACAATAAGGTTAGCCCTTGTGTTCAGTTAAATGTTCTACTTATTTCCAAGGACAAAATATCACGCCTGAAGAAAAATACCCGACTATACACTGTATTAGGGACAGTGTATAGTCGGGTATTTTTCTTCAGGCGTTACATACATTGTCTTAGTTTTGTGGCTTTTGGGGCCTTACAAATACTCTTATATTATTACTATTATTATTATTACGAATCATGTTTAAATGAGGTAAAAACAAAGAGTATTGATAGGCTGTATCAATAATACTAGATTACAACCAGAAGTGGTCGTCAATAACTCTGATTACAATAGGTAGATAGCTGCTACCCCCCCTCCCCCCTCCCCCCCCCCCCCCAGTCTCCATGCTTTCTTAGATGGGAACATATATCTCTCAAGTGAACAGTGTTGAAGGACATCGATGGTGAAACAACGCCGCATATCACACAAGGATTCCAACAATCAGTGTTTTTGCAATAATACGCAGTACGTGGCTATCAAGGAAATAGTCCTTCAAAAGTGACAGTCAAAACAAAGAGTCGATATCTTGCTGGGAGAATAATAATCGTGGGGAAACAGAGAGTGAGAGAGAGAAAATTGTCAGCATTGCTAAATACTTGAGCATTTTGGACACTCTGGTGTGTGTGGTCTATAGATTGGGAGATTGTTCAGCAATGGGGGAATTGACTACAGGTGGATACACACACAAGTTTACAATGTTCCCCCCAAGTCTAAAATTTGATTGGAAAATGTGTTTCTCATAAGAAGAGGTGACTGTTTTTGCTTACAGGTTTCAGATGCCAAAAAGTGTTTTTGTGTGTTTATATGTAAAAAATGTATACATAACTATTGAATTTTCTTTACAAAATAAACTGGTTACTAGTACACTGTTGTGAATACCAGATGTCCAGAGGCACACAAACGGGGTCTGAATAATGAGATAAATTTCCTTTTATTGAGCAGAACTAATATAATTAGCTTATTTTGTTTTAGATTTTGAATTTCTCCTTATTTTTTTATTGGGTGAGGCCGTGTGAATCATCATAAATAATGTAGACTTATTTTGTTTGGAGTGGCGTCTGTTTTGTGAGTTCCGTTTGGAATTGCATCACTTCGTTTGAGGATTAAGGTGTCATGGTAAGAGTAACTGCAAAAATTATCTAGAATTCACCTTGTTTTTGTACAGGAAATGGCTTGTTGGTTTATCATGTTGATCAGATTGGTTTAGTTCATCCATATAACCACTAGCCATGCTAGCCTGGCTCTTAGTTGCTCGTTGGACACTTGATGTGTTTGTTGCATTGGGGAGACATTACCCAGTGCAATGTTACCATGGAGCGATGGATGTTGTGTGTACAAATTGGTCTCCTCTGCTTGTTGATCAAATAACGGTGGTCGTATTTGGAGTGCGGTGGGAATAGCGTTTTGCATTCAGCATGACACACACACACAGGGCAGCATCTTGTCATCATTGCGGATGGTTCATTGTCGAAATCCTTGGGAGCCCAAGGTCCACACATTGTCATTATCTGTTTAAGGACGGTGAATGGCGGAAGGAGAAAGAGGGACTTGAAATTGCCTGGCTGTCGGCCCATTACACAGAACTAGAAATAACAAGTTAGGGGATAATGCTGAGCCCAGACAAGGTCACAGGCTACCTACAAAGCTGGTCAAATCCACTGTTAGTATGGAGAGAGGAGGAGGGGCGCGCTGGGGGAGACAAGGCACTAATTCTGAAGCATAATAAATTAAACCTGTCCAGAAGATTCTAATGGGATTGATTCATTGTATAAACTTCATCTGTCTGAAACCCTAAGTAATATGTTTGTAATATCATACAAACACAATTCCTTTATCATCAGTAAAATTGTTTTTGAATGCAGATACCTCGACGCCCTATTGAATTACCCCCGAATGTTTGTGAAAGATTCAATTATTTTTCTTTTGTGCTGAGGCAGCACAGTTTATTTGTTTCATTGATTCAACATCTCACACTTTAATAGCTCTGCCGAGGCACACACCGCCGAAAGATGTTTGAGCGTGCGTAAATATGGTACTCGCATCGCTCGGCCTTCCTATCCCAAACAAAGAGGATACCGTGCAGCAATATTTACGAGCTCTTTGGAAGTCCATTGAGCTCTTGAACTGACTCCCCAGTGCCTCCTAGGGCTTGAACATCAGACACGGTGCCGCTTCCCCTTAACGCAGTTTGCGATGAACGCTTTGAAATTTGATGAGGGTCCACTAAGACCCTCTGAGCGCTGTTGCGTTGCGGGGCCATACAGAGTTGGTGATTCAGTCTGTTCTCAGACTTTTCCCTGAGGGATTCAGGGAAGAAGCGCAGAAGGAAAGAAGGGGATGTATAGAAGAGAAAAAAAAGGGGAGAGGATGGAGAAAAAAAAATCTGAAAAATCAAAAATAAATAAAGAATTAGCCCGTGTTGGATATCCTTCTGCTTAAAGTAAACGGCGGGGAATGTTTTGACTTTCCGTGTACATGGAAAAGCTCTTTGTGGTCTAATGTAGCTCTAACAGAAAGGGACTACGTGTTACCTCTCTCTACAGAGCAAACTGCCTCCAAGCCCTGTGGCAAAATAATTTAACAGTCAAGGCCTGACCATATTGTGGTTTCTTGTCGAAGTATCAGCTAGTCAATTTAAGCATTATTGGCTGCGCCTTTTTGATAAAGGCAACACATTTCGAAAGCAAAACTACACCAGCATTTGGGAATGAATGTACATTGGAACAGCTGTTACCACAGGGGGGTGGGGAGGTTCGTTTTAATTCAGTCTTCATTTACATCTACATCTACCTTTTGATGAAATACAACCTGTTGTAAATAATATATGGAATCTGTTGGTAGAGAAAATGCCACGTTGCACTAATACACACACTGTACAACCCATTGCAAGTCAATTATAGAATATATAATGCACTTTATTTTAATGTACACTAAGTAAATGAGTTTTTTCCTACTCTCTGGGTTGAGAGAGTATGCTGGTATTTCTTCCCTGTACTAATTTCAAAATGCAACAGGCATTCTTGTAGTTTTTTTTTTATATTCCTCAATGGCTAGACTTGGCAATTTGCAGTGTGGAAACCAAAAAAAAAAGATGAAACTATCAAACCCACCAGCACAAAAATAACTGCCATTTGGTCATGGTTGGCTGAGCCATGTGCATATTAAAGTGCTGGGGTGAGGGTTATTGGCGTCGTGTACTTTTAAGTCAACCCTGGATTGGATGGTTATAATAATAATTTTAGGGAGTACGTGTTGTCATGGTTGTGGCCATTTTTTAAAGCAATTTTAAGAAAGGATTGGAATGATTTAAGACGAGAAGAGGAATGGCATATTATCAGGAAAACAACTTCTTGTATTATAATAAGTATATCAGTTTCGTCATACTTATCCTCCATAGTAAAAATTACTGTAAAGAGTTTAGCCAATGGCATTTCAATACCATAACCATAAACAAAACTCACCAATTGCTTATTTTGATTGGTGCAACTGAAACATGCACTATAGGGCAACAAGACCAGGGCAACAGAGACAATGACCTCCAAAAGCCTCCAAATAAATCCAGGCCTGGAATAAAAACACTGCCCTTGTTTTAGTTTCGTTTGTACTGCACAGTCCAAAATGAATATTGCATGTACATGGACACACATCAGCAGATGTCCTGACAACTCAACCATCAGTTCCTGTAGTCCATAAATTTACATACATGTGGAAAAAAGGATAAATTTTCAACATTAGATCACACAGGCCTATTTCAATTTTTTTACGAAATAATGCACGCTCATGTAATATTCTATATAATACTGTAATATTGTCTTTGCATACCGGCTGAATCAACGTGTCTAGCGCTGAATAAGTTCTGACTAATTTCTTGTATTTTAAAAGAGGAAACCGAAAAGTACATTCATCTGTACTTGTGGATCTGCAGCAGCCGATTTCACAAAACTTTACGCAACTGTGTAAGTCCACTTGCGCAACGTTTATGGCGCAACTTACGCCATAAACGTTGCGCAAGTGGACTTACGCAGTTGCAGAAATTTGAGTGAAATTGGCTCCAGGAATCTGAAAGCCTCTTTAGTGCTTATCAAAAAAAGTATTTTCTTTTACTAATTGACACGACCAGTATCCCCAGTTTGTGTACAAACCTGTGGAAAGTCAGGCTCAGTTAGTCATCGAAGTTGCAAGAAAACAGTGAAAGAAAAAAACACCCTAGCTACACATAATTGTGTGGTTTCTGATGCCTGAGGAAAAAAACCTGTCGCAAATTCAAATTTTGGGGTGGAAACTACCGCTTTCTCTAAAACTACATTCCTTCAAAGTGTGTCGTTTTGAAACAACGTTTCATAGTGTCAGCAGATCCTCAGTCCCCTTTACCGAGTACATTATTATGGTTTAAAAAATTTGTGTACATTTTATTTATTTATTAAAAAAAATTGTTATAATGACAGAAATTTGCGTTAATCGGGATGCAATTTGCTCCTTTCGCCGCAACTAGCTTGTGCATAGCACTTGTCACTTACGGTGGCGGGGTAAAACCACAATCATGATATAGCCTCATCCCTAATTTAGTTGTCATCAGTTCAAGTTGTCTAAATACTTGTAAATCATAGGATCGCAATAATAAAAAATGGTGGCTACTTTAATTTGACATCCAGACTGATACTGCTTGAAGAAGATTTGATCTCCATTCATCCCAACTAGTCCATTTGTCAACATCCATATCGGGCAGTCAATTCAGCCCAGTGTAAATACCCAACATGTACCAACACGTTTCGCTGCATACACAGTCTACGACTAATTTATGGGCCTCCATGCGCTGTCATGCTATGGGTTTAGAACCACACGCTTCACTTAAACATGCTTTTTCTTCTTCCCACTGTCAGGTCTTTAGTTGTGTGTCACCCCCCCATCCCCTCCCCAACTGGTATAATATTTGCTTTTGTATTATATTCTTATAATACATGTACGTACATGACTCCAAAGTGTGTTCAACCCTGAAGGGCAAAACAGAGAAATTGTCATTTTTTTTTTTAAATCACATCCTACGCAGTGAGTGCTTTTTAGGTTTAGCATGGGTTTTATGTCACAAGTTTTCATGTAAAAGCTGCTGATACTGAGGATTTTTCCAAGTGCACATTTATTGACTGATGGTTAGTTGCCTTAAAGAGTACATGTCAGGCCAAGGAAAGAAATCAACAAGGTAAAATAATAATAATAATAACTTAAAATAAGGCGCACAGTATCTGGAAGGTACAATTCAAATGCTCATTATTAGTGTGAATCTGACTTGCTGTAAAGTTAATTAACAAGTTTAAAGCAAATTACTAAAGTATAATATTAACAATAGCCAATGTTTGGTTTTTTAGTCAACCAAGATGCTCATAATATGGGTTTTTGTTATTTATAAACTGACCTTTTTTTAAGTTACTAGTTAGCAGGACTGTGCCTCGCACGTTTGAAACTTAGTTTGTTCTTTCACAAATCCGTCAACTTTTTTTTACTGGGATGTAAAAGACAAGACAACTTGGTTTGTGAGAATTCCCGACTGGTACATGTGCAGTAATCTCATTATGTACAAACAAGTATTTATAATTTTCAGGTTAAAAACTGCACCTTGTTGAAGTTGACTCAATTTTCGTTTCTTTGTCTTTTATTTCTGCAGGACATCAAAGTTAACTGGGCTACCACACCAAGCGCAAAGCGTGACACAAGTGGTAAGTACCTTGTTGTAAAAAAAAAGTTTGAGGAGATAATTGTACTTTGAAGGCACTGGACACTATTTGTCATTAATTACTCAAAATAATTGTTAGCATAAAACTTACTTGGTAACACTAGCAATGGAGAGCTGTTGGTAGTATAAAACATTGTGAGAAACGGGTCCCTCTGAAGTAACATAGTTTTTGAGAAAGAAGTAGTTTCTCACTAAAATATTTGAATTGAATTCAAGATCTCAGCTGAGGTCTCAAATACGAGCATCTGAAAGCACACAACTTTCTTTTTTTCTTCTCACAGTTTCGACTACCAATTGAGTTAGAATTTTCACAGGTTTGTTATCTTATGCATATGTTGAGATACTGTCCAGTGCCTTTAATATTCCCAAATCGTGGCACTCTTACATGTAAATAGATTGAAATTCTTTTCAGGCGTGTGATTCCTCAGGATTTGTTGTGTTTTTAGGATTAAAGCGAAATCTCCTCAAGCCTCGACTGTTTTCTTGGAAGAAGTGATGCAATCACTAAAGGGAGAAAGTAACAGTCCACATTGTGTCTGAACATGTTCTTTTGTCTTGTCTAGTAATGCACAGAGTCTGAAACCTCTTGAGTTGTAACATCTTGGAGGTTTCAGGTCGGGAAAAAAAGGGGAGTACAAGCCTGTAGGCCAATTTTGGGGAATTTCTACAATCATCAGGTCACATCGATGTCTTTAAAAAAAAAAACTCATATCTTCATTTACATTCATACATCTAGCCGTTCGCATTTCGTTTTTCTCAAAACAAATTGTGTTGGTTGAATGTTCCTGTGAATAGGCACCAGGTCAAACCTACAGAAACGCATACACAGAAATTTATTACACTTGTATGTACAGCAACATAAATGTCACCTAAGTTTGCCCGCATATATACATCCACCATACATCCTTTATTTAGTGCCACGTCAGTTTCCCTGCTCAATAAATAAGAAAACTCCCTCCCGTTGCGGCGAGGCTCTGTGAAAGAAGATCGTAATTGTGTGTGGCGGAGATCATTAGAACCTGTCACTGACACCGGCGGGGTTATCAAGCGATGGGCAAACCCACCGACTCGACACAGGGTGAAACTCACACTGAAACAGGAACGGTCTCGGACCAGGGTAATCGCTGACTGAGTTTCCATTCCCCATCTGTCACTATATTCTGAGCTGTTGCTACAAGACCGGTCGTCCTATTCTAGAATTGTGTAGAGTTGCTCCTATGTGAACATGCAGTGCATCCTGATCCTTGGTACATTATCCATATGGAAAAGCACTTGTTACTTAAAGGGCAGGTACTACTTAAGTCACATCTTGCTTACACGCTGAAGCAATGTCAAGTTCTTTAAGAGATTACCAGCCACCTAAGTTGAGTTAAGCCTCAATTTCTACTAAGGGGGGAGGGAAAAGCACACAAATCCATTTGTTTTCAGACTGCATACATCAAAAGGACAGCCTTCCATATGACACATGTATTTACATTACAAGTGTACGTAATAACTAGTGATGAACGTTTGAAATTAATTTCATTATAAAATTATAAATATTATTAAAACACTTTAGATGGACAATGAGCACATAGAATGGAGTTATTCAAATCAAAAACTGTATTGTCGCTGTAGTACATTTTAAGTGTGCCAGTGTCCCAGGGAATTCCTCTATCCCCCGTCGTGAGAAATTTACATGGACTGAAGGAGAATGGTTCAAAAGAGGGCGCTATCAGAAGTAGTTTGTACACAGTTCGCCATATGGGTGGACAGAATCTCTGGGGGACAGAACGTCCTGCCACACCGGCTTTCTTTCATTTTTGTGTGGTTGTTTATGCTCTCGTTTCAAACTGATGGACAGTTTACGAGGATAATTTGAGCTATGTCATTACATACATGTAACAATAGCAGAATTGGTGGTTTAGTCACTGCTTTTGTGTTGCACACTTGTCCTTTTTTTCAGTAGGCTGTTTCCACCCAGCGTCCACAGTTCATATATTCTGCATTTTTGATAGCCAATCCAGATGACTCCCTAAGCTAGAATGGATTTGGCGCCATTAAAGATGTCTCCCTGATCGGTCATACGAAATTAAACTTGTCTCCAGACCACAGCTTGTCCTGTCAAAAGCCAGCAAACTGTGAAGGCAATATTGCATGCCAGCTCGATGATGTTTAACCAACTAATTTGTCAATGGATTCTTTGAAGTCATAAAGATGACGCTTGACGGAGAAAGTACAGGGCCCAATTTCATGGCTCTGCTTACCGTAAGCACAGAATCGGCGCTTACGGAAGCAGGGAATTCTGTGCTTACAGCAAGCGTATTTCACGGGTTAGTGGCGAATTTGGGCTTCTGCGCACTTCAAGTTACTAGGCATTCTACGATTACAAGGCTAGCGCAGAAATTCGGCGCTTGCACGTAAGCGGGGAATCACGATCGTAAGCACAGAATTCGGCGGTAAGCAGAGCCATGAAATTGGGCCCAGTTATAATGTCCATCGTATAAACAAAAAAGTTATATGTCACTGGATGGCAACACAACATCCAAAGTCAGGCATGATTATCTTCCTCTTTTGTTCTATTTTTTTTTAACTAAACCATAGGCCCTACATGATATGAACAAGTACTTGTAGTTTGGCCCATGTGCTGATTTTTTATTTTTATAGTTATTTTTTAGTACCAAGTTTCATGTCTGAATAGTGTTTTGGACTCTAACAGTTTAAAAAATGTATGCTCGCCTGACTCAAGAATGGTTGGCTCAAATCCATCAAAGGCGAGCCATATCATACAATTAAATTTACAACTTCAATTTAATTGTACTTTCGGGTAAATCTCATCATTAATTATTAATGGTGGATACTTACAAATAATGCACCATAATCCACTATATATTTTTTATCCATCAAATATACCAATTTGGTAGGAATAGGCCTATTCCTTGTAATAGATACAAAAATAAAAAGGTGGTGTAGAAAACATTTTTAATTTTTTTTTTTTTAAACATAATATGTGCATTTGGGGAGATTATGCTGTAATTTGAACCGACCCATTTATGAATATCCCCTTGTGTATATATAAATATATATACGCAGTTTAATCATTCACATTTGACATTATAAATGTCATATCAGAGTTTGTGGCAGTATTAAGTGGTCTTTAAGAAGTGATTTATTACTCAGAGAAAAGTTCCCAAACGTAATGCGAATCTTGTAAATGTGCATCCTGACGAGTAAATACATATTTGAGCAATGATTGTCAGTCTTAAAGTAGTAGGATCCTAATCAGTGACGTTATAATGAGGGGTCTTGCTTTGTGGGGGTGAGCTCTGCCTTTCTTTCCGGATGAACTTTCAGACCCCCCCCCCCCCAACTGGATGGTCATTGAGAGTGCCTAGTTTGCAGAGATGATTGTCATACTGAAGAGCAGTCCTGCTAGTGAGATGGGTCGTGTGGTGCTTTGGAGGAGGAATGATGCTGAGGAGGAATGACAGCGTGGTGTTCTGTGGCAGTGAACAATTGCCCTTGTATACGTAGCAGAGCAAAATGCTACACAAAATGTATTCGGTTGCTATTCAAAAACAGGGTGGTGTCCTGTGGCAGTGAACAATTATCCTTGTATAGCAGAGCAAAATGCTCCACAAAATGTGTTCAGTTGCTATTCAAAAATCAAGATTAGCTACTCCATATTTCCATTCACTGTGCGCAAAATAAGTTCTGTCTTAAATTTCTTGTTATGCAAAATTGCTGGACGAAATCATTCCCTGTGTGGGGAAGTGTTCTTTGATGCAGTTCTGGCAACCAGGGAGTTTCTGACTCCACAGAGCTCTGTGTTTTCCCTGTATTTTCAGTAGTCGCTGATTTCTTGGTAATAATACACACAAAAACGAGTGACATAACTTGCATTCTTCTTCTCAACACAACAAATAGCCATCAGAATTAGTACACGAGCACTTGACTTAAAACAACAAAAGGAGCGACAGATGCTTTGAATGTTTGATAAAAGTGACAACATGTTATCAGTTCGTCTCCACCTTATAGAATGATGATTGCCGTCAGATTTCAAGCTATCCCTCTCGGCAACTTTAATGACAAATCATCCTCAACCCTCAAGTTTAGAAGACGGTTTGTCCCCCTCTTCTTCCCTTGTTCCACTTTCTTGCAGTGTACTGCAACGTTTTTGATTTGATTTTTTCTCACAGAATATTTGCCTGTGGTTGTTGAGTGTTATTAATAACTAAGAAGGAGCTATTAGTTTTTCTAGGGCTTCATATGAGTAGCACTTTTCTTTGCAGCCTTAATATCAAAATGATTGGACTATAAATACAGTTGAATACATAGTAAATGGTGCGTACAAATTTCTTACAAACTACAGATAAGATTTGGCTTTACGTACACAAATTTTAACCATTAAAAAAGGCACAGCAAAAAAACAATGTACAAAACAATGGAAAAGCAACTGGTACAAGAGTCTAATGTAAGCACAATGGGCACGGAACGCAAAACTAGCAATTCGATAAAAAGAGAAAATGGTACTTTAGAGATCTCTTAATATAGCATCAAGCAAGTCTTAGAAGTATCCTAAAACTAGCATTGAAGGAAATTTTAGAGACTGGTCAGAGGTGCAGCCACAAGGCATCAATGCTCTTCGCCATGAAAGGAGGTCGGAAAGGAGATGGAAAGGAAGGAGGAGGGGAGGGGTTGGAGGAGGGGGGCTTGAAATGACAGCCCAGTTACTAATTAATTCCTTGTCCACTTGCCTTGTTGATGATCAAGTCTTTTTTTCCTTTTGCATGGTACTCCACTTGTACATTGGTCTTACACCACTCCAGCTTGAGAGGGTAGTGCAGGGACACTCACTATCGGCTGATAAATTGTTTCTGGAGGTTTGTGTAAGACTCTGCCGTTTGTTTTGATCGTGGATGGGTTAAGAGGCTTGTTTGGCATTGGCTTATGAGTTAACCACTTGTTTATTTGGATTTTCTCCAAATCTGGCTTGTTACAGAGAATTTTGCTTAGATTTTATGGATTTTTCCTCTCTTTTGTTTTTTTGTGTCTGCTGAGAACTGCAGCAGGGCTAGAGTTTGGGGGAAAGATCCACAAGTTTTCAGGACTTGTAGTTTGAAATGTTAAAAGTACCAGAATCTCAAAATGAGAAAAAATACCGAACAGTTTGACGTTTGAAATGTTCTAATTAGAACAAGCATTAGGAGAAGATTGACCCCCCCTTTTTTTTAATAAGATGAATTTAAGTGTTTTTCAATGAAAACAATAAACTATTTTAAGCAACCACAATTTTTGTTTGTTTTTTTAAACCCAAATGAAAACATACGGATTGGTTCAGTTTCAGTCTGGAGCATACTGGAACGCTGAAATCACTGGACATGAACAAAATGTGTAACCATGATTGTGGGCATTAACATTTACATCTGCGCTAAATTTACTCCCCAAAAAAACCCCACAAAAACCCCCAGATGTTTCTGACTGGGTCAGTAATTTATTCTTTTGTATTTTTATTTTTTAACAATTCCTGTGCAAGTTTCAGCATGTTCAGCACCTGATACCCAAGGGAGAACCTAATCTATTTAAACCATTATTCAGTCAAAATGGCCAGGTTTTTCTCTCATTTTTCTCTCACTAATTTGTTTTTACTTATTCTTTATATATATTTTTAATTGATATTCTGCTCCGAGTTTCAACTCGTAATCCCCAGGGTAAAATATTCTATGAAATTTAATCAACAGCATTATTTTAGCATATTGTGATTTCAATATTCCATTTACAAAAAAAAAAGGGGCGAAGAACAATTTTGCAATCTGCATTTTAATTAGAAATTTTGGCAGAGTTCATCCGTAATGGGTTTAAAAGTGGCCAGAACACATTAAGGGATAATGAGAGAAAATTGTTTAAAGGCAGTGGACACTATTGGTAATTACTCAAACTAATTATTGGCATAAAACCGTTCTTGGTGACGAGTAATGGGGAGAGGTTGATGGTATAAAACATTGTGAGAAACGGCTCCCTCTGAAGTGCCATAGTTTTTGAGAAAGAAGTAATTTTCCACGAATTTGATTTTGAGACCTCAAGTTTAGAACTTGAGGTCTCGAAATCAACCATCTAATAAACGCACACAACTTCGTGTTGCAAGGGTTATTTTTTCTTTCATTATTATCTCGCAACTTCGATGACCGATTGAGCTCAAATTTTCACAGGTTTGTTATTTTATGCATATGTTGAGATACACCAACTGTGAAGACTAGTCATTGACAATTACCAATAGTGTCCACTGCCTTTAATAGCTCACATGCATGTATTACAAAGGGTATCACTAGAAGCTCTCTGATATGGTGACTGCTTGCTACACATCGCCAAGTCAAGGACAGTACCCCCCCCCCCCTCAAAAAAAAAAAGTCAATACAATAATAAATATTTGAAGATAGAATTTGTAATTTGAATTTGAAGTTTGAATTGGTATTTTGAATTTTGAAATTTGAACTTTGAATTTTGAATTTGTATTTTGTGTGTTGAATTTTGAAGTTGACGTTTTGAATGTACAGGATAAAAAGATTGCGTTGCCGGCAAAAGGGCAAAAGCAATGTATACATTTTTTATTGAATAAAACATTGAGTCTTTAGACCAATTCCAGCAACAAACAGGTGTTTTCTCCTTCCGGCTTTACACAACCCTATGCTGGGGCGAAAATGTGTTTTGCATTTCAAATAAGGAAAAGGTCTTAGAGTCTTAGGCCCTTTCAGCACGTACCTGGGTATGTTACAGTTTTGGAATGCCCCCCCCCCCTCCCCTTCCACTCTTTTCCCCGTCTTCTATTTTGATGAGTTTATTTGTCGCACTCGGCTCTTTTGTACTGTCCTTAGAAAAATTGGCTCGTACACATCTGGATCACTGTATGGGACGTGATCATCAACATCTAAACATATGAAGCTCTATTAAATATTAAGTCAGCAAGACATTCTATATTAATACGGATCATGCACTACTGTATGTATTATGTACACTGTCATCACTTCACAGTTAATTAGATATCAAATTAGTTGCTGGGTTGGTTAATTGTTTTTAAATATTTGTCTTATGCACTTGTGCAAGATTTTTACGTAAATTTATTATTGACTTATAGAGAAGGGTATTTACAGTTGTTTGGAGACGTTGCTGCAGAGATGGAAAAGTCACTAATTTTCCAAGAGCGGTTTCCTATGATAGAGGAGGGGGGGGGGGGGGGGGGGAATTGAAAGAGCTTTAAAGGCAGTGGACACTATTGGTAATTACTAAAAAGAATTTTCAGCTTGAAATCTTTCTTGGTGACGAATAATGGGGAGAGAATGATGGTATAAAACGTGAGAAACGGCACCCTCTGAAGTGCCATAGTTTTCAAGAAAAAAAGAAATTTTCAACGAACTTGATTTTGAGACCTCAGATATAGAACTTGATGTCTCGAAATCAACCATCTAAACGCACACAACTTCGTGTGACAAGGGTGTTTTTTTCTTTCATTATTATCTCGCAAGTTTGATGACCGGTTGAGCTCAATTTTTCACAGGTTTGTTCTTTTATGCATATGTTGAGATACACCAACTGTGAAGGCTAGGCTTTGACAATTACCGATAGTGTCCACTGCCTTTAAGGAGAGTGAACAACAATAATGTATGCCAATAATAATCATTTTGCAAATAGGAGCCAGACTATTTTGCTAATCCAGCCTCTGTTTGGTAACATTGATATCAATGGGAGAAATTCAAGATGGCTGCACCCATGATAAAGGTGTATAGTAGGACTGCACACAAGTAAACTGATAAAGACGTGTACATGTATTGTCTAAGAACATCTCTTGTTTTGACTTATCTATCTCGAAAGGTCTATCGAAAGGTCTTAGGGAAGGTGTAAAAGAGAGAAACGCTCGCGTAGGGAGGAAGGCCTATGTACGTGTACGTACCTCATTGTAAATGAAAAGCTCATGAATGTACAATAGAAAGAAAATGTCATGTGGGTGGCTAGGAAGTCCTGAAATTATTTGCAGATCTATACCTTGGAAAAAGCTTTGAGTGTATGGCAGAAAGGCAAAAAAACATTCATGCAAAGTGGAGGCTTTAAAGCCATTGGACCCTTTCAGTAAACAGTGTTGTCCAAGGCCCACACTTTGTGTACCACAACTTCTATATCAAATAACAAGCCTGTGAAAATTTAGGCTCAATCGGTCATCGGAGTCGGGAGAAAATAACGGGAAAACCCTCTCTTGTTTCCGCCGTGTCATGACATGTGTTTCAAATAAATCCGTAATTCTCGTTAACGAGAATTTATATTGTTTTGCTGTTTTCTCAAAAAGTAAAGCATTTCATGGAATAAAATTTCAAGAGAAGTCTTTCACCATTGCCTCCTGTAAACCCTGTAAGTTATTTGTAAATCTGTGAACTTTTCTTTTTTTTCTGAACCGAAAGGGTCCAATGGCTTTAAAGGCACTGGACACTTTTGGTAAATACTCAAAATAATTGTAAGCAAACTTACTTGGTAATGAGCAATGGAGAGCTGTTGATAGCATTGCAATTGCGAGAAACTGCTCCCATGTGAATTAATGTTGTTTTTGAGAAAGAAGTTATTTCTCACTAAAATATTTTAATTGATTTCGAGACCTCAGCGGAGGTCTCGAATCCAAGCATCTGAAAGCACACAACTTTGTGTGACGAGGGTGTTTTTTCCTCCATTATTCTCTCGCAACTTTGACGACCATCCGAGTTCAAATTTCCACAGGTTTGTATTTTATGCATTTGTTGAGATACACCAAGTGAGAAGACTTGTCTTTGACACTTATCAAAGCGTCCAGTGCCTTTAAATTATTGTAGTTTGTGTAATAGTAAGGTTTGATGTGAAAGCAGAATGGACTTCAGAGAGTGTGTGAGAGTGGGGGGGGGGGGGGAAGTGTATTGATAGCGTCTTGGGGATAGTAAGAGTATACCAAACTCAAACATCATTACCACATCAGAAATATCGGTCTCTGGTCGGGGGGAAAAGCAATTGGCATGTTGGAGGTTACAGAAGGCTGGGGTAAATAGTCTCGCCTTTGTGGTGATCACACTCTCGCCTTTTATGCTTAGGTTTCTGGCCAGTGCGGTTTGTTCAGTGTAGACGATCAATCATTGCAGATATGCTGTGGTTATATTGATGTTGTTGCATTCGTGTTCACAGTTTGGAAGTCAAAGTGGATATTAGATGACACAGGGGATGTTTGGGTGGGGTGGATGGGGGGGGGGGGGGGGTGATGGAATTAACTTACAGTACATCATATAAATAACCACTAAGCACATGTGGCAAGGGGGATAGTTTGTGGGGTTGGAATAGTACATTCATTCAAAGAACTGCATTTATTGACTTTGGGATAAACAAAGGAATAATGACTAACGACTCATCCCAAGATGAATTAAAAATTAACCTGTCGGTTTTCTTTTGTGGTTTATGTTGATGAATTTAATTATTGCAGGTGTAATTGATAAAGTTTTGTCCAGTGTGTTTGTAAATTTCTAAATTTCACCGTAATATGCAAAATTTGGGGATATCACTAAAGTGCAAACCTGCCTGATTAGGACTATTACAATGTACAGTCGTAAAAGAAAAATATGGAGGCGTGTAATTCAATTTTTTTTTTTCACATACTGAGTGTAAAACAAGTAATGAAAACCTTCAAGATATATATATATATATATATATATGTTTTTTTATTTTTTAACAGCGTTTACCCTTCTCCCCCCACCCCAATTTGTAAAATCTGTGAGTTTTAAAAGGAATACGTTGCCCCTTTTTTTCACCCCCATTGGAATAGGTACATGGATTATCACTGTTTTGCTATGCAGTTTTTAAACCACCAAAATCAGACTTTTGGAGTTTTTTGTTTCTTTTTCGATCCAAATTAGTTTTTATGATGGCACTCATTATTAAAAAAAACCAGTCCTGCGGAACTGCTCATATCATTTTGATGGATGTGTTTGATAAACAGAACCAAGTGGAGATATGACCCAAGCTGCCACTAGAATTTACACTCTGGTATCCCGCTATACATGCTGGACACTATTACCATGATTACCAACATCGGCAGGGCTCTGGCAGTTGGCTCATCAGGCTCGTTACGGGTGGCTGGCTATCGGAGAGGGGAGGGGGGAACAGAGAAAGGCAATTCTGTAAGCATGATCTATGATAACTTGATGATGTGTAACCGGCTCCATGGAGAACCAGATCGCATTCTAATCAGCCAATATTACATTGACTTCCTAGGTCTAAACCTAAACATTCTGGTGTAATTTCGCAGGTTTTGCTGCACTATACAGGCATTCAACTTTTCAGATGATCAGCTGATTTCCTCTTTTTCTTTTCAAAACAGTGCCATAGATAACTGAAAAACACTGCATAAAAGTTCAGTGTTGAAACAGTGAAATGAGTTCGGACTTAACCCGAAATAAATCTCGAACTTATCGAATAAGTGGACAAGCTTCATCTCTGGTGCATATTTTTGGTCTGTGCATTAGAATAAAAACTGCTTTTATTCATCGACGTGAATATGCTTGGAAAAAAAAAAAAAAAAAAAAATCATAATCACTCCCCCAATTCCTCCAGCTATTCTATACATTGCTTTACTTACAATAATTGGCATTGTGGTTCTTAATTGGCGTTGTTGCCTAATTTGTATTGAGTAGTTAACAATATCGTTTGTCTTCTGCGTACAATTAAAAAAATGCCAAAGCAATTACCTTCAATCTTGAAAAGGAGATAGAGAGAGAGAGGGAAAATGTTTTACAAAAATACTAATGACATTTGGAAAGAGCTGCTTGGGTATTCTTACATTTGTACAGCCAAGTCCTTTGAAGATGCCCGGAGGCATGGCCGTCACGGCAAAACGTCAGAAATTAAACCCTTCCACTTGGGTGACTTTAGATAATACTTGTGCATTACCTCCTCGGAAGGGGGGGACTGTTAAGTTTCACAGCTGAAGTCAGGCTATATCTCTATCAAAATATTGCCAGGGATCGGTTAGGCAATTATGGGGGATGCTAAAAATAGTGTGAGGGGCTATGAAGAAGAAGGCTGTAGTTTTTTTTTCCCCTCTTAAAATGAAATGTAAGAGGTGTTTTTTAAACTGCTTTTTTAAAGGGTTCTCTGTCTGGAGTGAGAATCAATGGAGATTATTATGTGTGATTAAACCTTGAATTCTTAATTAGTAATGCTTGACATGGTTGGATACGTTTGTTTGTTACGAGCAGGCGTGTTGATTGTGTACGTTTCTCGGGGACCAGTGGACAGGCGGCCATCTTGCTTCATGTCCCCAAAATGATTGTCACTGTCGAGACCCGCAATTGCGAGTAAAATTTGCATGGCATGAAATGTAAATTGTCTAATATAGTAGGCCGGGACGTCTTGGGTGCAGTGGAAAACTTGTTAGAGTGTGCAACATTGTTTCCTTTAAACATTAAAGGAATGGTCTTGTGCGGTGTTCATGTTTTGTGTGATTAACTTAATACATTAAATGACAAACCTGTGAAAGTTTTGGTTTAATACGCTGTGTGAGTCTGGAGATAATTTGTTTAAAAAACATGCACAATTGTTTTGCATAAACCCATTCCGGTATGTATCTATATAAATGTAAAAATATTCGTCTATTATTTAAAAAAAAAAAAAAAAAAAACCTTCACCTTCTTTAAGTTATTTTTGTTTTTTAATTTCTTAGTATATGCAGAGCTGTACTAACTCTTTGTGGATAACTGTGATTCTCAAAAGTGGATCAAACCATTCCTTAAATAGGGTCAGGAAATTCTCAGAGGGTTACCGGACTGTGAATATGAGAGCAATGTGGTGTCAAATTGAGATCTTATTACGGTGTGGGAATAAAATTGTTCGGATGAGGTTACAATGTGACTTAATGTATTGCACCTGAATGCATTCAGAATCAAACTCTGATTATTAAGCATGCATTTAAGGGATGAGGTAACCATCCACTTCAAGATTTTTTTATTTTTTTAATTAAACAAAATACAAAATGTTTAGTGAAGTAGGTTTTCACAAAAAACAACGGTAAATTTGTTTTATGTCATGTCCATTGCAGAGCCAATAACAAACTACTTATAACTGGTATATCCTTAGTTAAGAATTGATATAAAAAAAATATAAGAAAATGTAGAAATTGTGTTTCTTTAATTTCTATTTGTTGACAATCACTCAGTCTAAACCATGTCTAAACCATGTTTCAAATCAAGCTTGGGAAGGGGGGGGGGTGGGAGGGGGCAAGTGCAGAAGGAAAACCATGTTGAAAAATGATGGCCTACTTGTAAACCTTGGTTGATTGATCAACCACTTATTGACACCTCTGATTAATAACATTGGCTCCGATTTCAAGCAGGGCTCTTGCTCACCAAGAAAAAGAAGAAGAAAGGGGAAAACAAATCTGAAAATCAAATTGGTCAGATGTCAGAACAGGTTTCCACCCTCAGGTAGCCTGCAAGCTTGTGATTCATCTTGTTGGGAAATATTGCCGAGGTCACCGGAGCACAAGGCAAGGGGAACTGGGGAGTGCTTTCGTTTGAATTATTTATAATCATTCAGTCCGTCAGATGTCCAGAATGAACTGAACTGGGACAGTGGCAGGTGCTGGTTTCATGCAAGGGAAGACATAGACTGAAATACTAGATGTTTTCTTTACAAGGAGGCATCACCCTAATGATTCTGGTCGGCAACAATGTGTGCTTATATGCACCGCTCTTCGGTTTTAGAAACTAGTAGCGCTCTGAGGTCCAGGGAGTAAACATTTCTTGTTGAAAGCATTTCTGCTGCTCTTTAATATAGTCAGTATTTTGGTGCAACATTACATGCATAGATTTCCTATCAGAGCAACTGTGAGGATATGAACTTTCAAAATTCAACCCTTTGCTCATCCTGCAAGACAGTTCATCGTCCACTTTCAGTGAGAGTGAACATGTATTGCCGATTAAAAAAAGAAAAGAAGAATACAAAAACGGGCAGGTAACTAAGATATCACCATTGTCGGTAGATAATTCTGCTGTTAAAAACAAAAAACAAAAGTAGCAGGTAACAGGCCTGTATAATTCGTTTTTGAAAGGGTAAGGGCACCCCCTATGAAAAAATTGTAAATTATATTGAAGCATCTTAAGGGCACCAAGGCAATGGGCATGACGGGGCATAGCGGCTATTGCCTCCGTTGCCTCTGTGAAGTTTCAGGCCTGAGGGAATTACACCTAGGAATATGGAGATGGGTATCACCACTGTCGGACGACACACTTACAATGTACCTTACTTCTCCTGTTAAAGCGTAACTTGTTTTGTTTCTGTGAAGATTTTGTGTGTGTGTGTGTGTGGTTTTTTTCCACTACATTGTAACTCTTCTGTGGAATTAGCTTGAGGGGACAAGTACTGCAGGTTGATATGAAGATCCTCGAAGCAGGAGTATTCATCAGTGGTGTCATCAGGAGCAACGCTGTTACAGCAGTTGATAGATGGAGCAGTTTACCTGTCATTCAGGGGGAACAGTTGCTTCATTTCCCGCTTCTTTCTCCCTTCTTTTGTTTTCTCCTGTGGCATTGCCAAAGCCACAGGCCAATTAACTGTGGGTCACGTTATTATTGAATGAGCAGGCTATTACAAATGGAAATTGGATTTGCACTTTTTTCCCCCTCCGCGCTGGAGATTGTTCTTTAAGCTCCAATGAGTGGGATTGTCCCCCTGCGCTCGGACAATGAGGACACATCAAGCTAATCAACTCAATTTGCCTGCTGTGATTCTGTCTGTCCACTTGCAGCTTTCCCTGGCGCCCCATTTTGAAGTGGAACGCAATTTATCAGGTGATTTTCACCCATCTTGTTTCTGCTGTTGCCTATTTAGCAATAGTGTTATCAAGCGTAATCTTAAAAGGACACATTGCCTTGGATGGGGCAAGTTGATCTATGATTTTGTTTTTTAAATCTTAGTTACGAAATGCATTTGTTAGAAAGATATTTAAAGAGTCAAATTTTGAGCCCACAAAATGGCCGACCGCGTTTGTTCGCAAAGTAAAAGGCACAACGTTTGAGTTATGAGACTTACCTCTTTTACATAGCACCATGTACATGTAAAGGTTTACTAGGTGCTGTGGCGCAGTATGATCCCAATGAAACCATGAACACCAAAGGGAACCCCTAAGGGCACTGGGTTATTTTACATGCGCTGCACAACACACGGGACCAACTGGTTTACGACCCATCTGAAGGATGAAATGACTTCAGTACCGTATACCAGGAATTGTTTGTTGAGAGGTCCTTTCCCCGGCCTCTCTCTCTCTGCCAGGTTCTCTGTCAGGACCTGATTTAATGCTCAAACACACTATCGTTTTTCTCTCAGTCCCTCATGAAAGATGCAGTTTAAAAACAGTATCCTGATCAGCTCTCCAGATCAGGTGCAGTGTTTGTAAGGGGGGAATATCGGCATGGTCGGGTGTTGAGATCACATCTACATAGTATCATGATTCACTGCTTGATTTACATGTTGAAAACAAACATTGTAGATCTTAATCGCACCATGGTCAACTTTTGTCAGTTTCACAGCGAACTTGGGTGTATATAACATTGAGGAGGCTGGTATCGTGTGAATTCTCAATGTATGCTTCCCTTTTCAACTGTTAGTGACTATGAAATGCCAATGCTCTCTTACAAGCTGCAAAATGCTATCTTGAAAACACGTAACAAATTGCATCAGAGTTTAAACTAGATCAACAGCTCTCCATTGCTTGTTACCAAGTACATGTTAGTTTTTATGCTAACGATCTGTTACGAGTAATTACCGATAGTGTCCAGTGCCTTTGAGACAACTACTTGGTCCCTTTGTACTGATGTGTGATGAGCTGTGTGTACTCGGTAAGGTTCGACAGGACTCGGGTGTCACTTAGCGTAAGTAGTCCCCATGTGACAACACACAGTATAAAGTCAGCCATCTTTATTTTTTAATGGTCAACTCTGCTCTTTGGGAGAAAACCGCATGCGGCACTTGGGAGCTTTATAAAAAAAACGCGTAGTGCCGTGGTTTGTTGTGACCGAGCGGTCAAGAGCACTGGACTCGAGCTCAGATGTTTCTGATCAACAGAGTGTTGCTTCGACTCCCGGTCATGGCACTTGTGTCCTTGAGCATGATACTTAAACATGATTGCTCTGTACTTCAGTTGGGACGGTAAGCAGAAGGGTTGATAGTGCATGTAGAGTGTCATGGCCGAGTGGTTAAGAGCATCGAATTCAAGTTCTGGTGCCAATTCACCGGAGTGTGGGTTCGAATCCCGGTCGTGACACTTGTGTCCTTGAGCAAGATACTTTACTATAATTGCTTCTCTTCACCCAGGGGTATAAATGGGTACCTGCGAGGGTAGAGGTTGATATTGTGAATGAAAAGCTTTCGGAGCGCCACGGCAGCTCGGGGCTGTATACTCCTTAATGGGAGCTGAGAAAGATTAAAGGGATGTTTATTGGCCCAATGACCAGGGGACTAATGTAAAGCGCATTGATACGGTTTATTGTGAAATGCGCTATATAAGAACTTGTTATTATTATTATTAATTATTAAAAGAACCCAGAACACTATTTGGAAGAGTATGGGTTTAAGTGCGGTGTCTCTGGTTCACATAACAAGCATTTCTGTGGACAGGTTTCCTCAGGTGTGCAAGCTAGAGAGATTAAATTTACTTTTGAGGCGTCCTTGGTTTCAATTATGGGAAATTTAGTAAAAAATAATAAACAATAAATTCCTTGTATGATTGGTCAGTGAACCAATTGGCTGCATAGAAACTGAGAAGACCTCAACGCAGCTCAAAGCCAAAATCCATGCTGCCTGTGAAGATGTCAGCTATTGGGGATTAAAGGGAAGATACAACAAATATTAACTGAAAAACTGACTTGGTAACAAGCATTGGAGAGCTGTTGGTAGTATAACACATTGTGGGAAATGACTCCCTCTGAAGTAACGTAGTTTTTGAGAAAGATATAATTTCTCACTAGAATAATAAAAGACTTCTAACTAGAAGTCTTTCATTCCTATCTGAAAGCGAACAAATTCGTCCAACAAGGGTGTTTTTTCTTTCATCATTTTCTCGCAACTTCGATGACCAATTGAGCCCAAATTTTCACATGCTTGTTATTTTATGCTTATGCTGGGATACACCAAGTGGGGACACTGGTCTTTGACAATTACCAATAGTGTACAGTGCCTTTAAGTATACAGTCCTGTAGTTTGGGTTAAATCAAAATAGTATGCTGTCGTTGGTTTCGCGTTGTAAAGAATAACGGATTCAGTACCTCTGGATAAATTTTATAAAAGACTTCTAAGATTGGTTTAAAAAAGAAAAAGAAAAAAAATTCCCACTGAGTCGAAAGTCTGTTCCCTTTGAAAAAAAAAGGTGAATAGATAATATAGGTAAAAATAGAAGGCAATCATATTGAATTTCAATGCCTTCTCCTAAATTATACAATGTACAACATGTGATAGCCATCCATGAGACAGCATCCAGCTTCTCGTTATAAATTTATGTTTTCCAGTGAGACAGAAACTGGGGAGTTTGTTATTCATGTCATTTCCGAAACAATTATCCTCATCATCATGACGGAAATGATTATCGTCCTCATCATGGACCGCTTTCTCGTTAATATAAAAAAAAAATCTCAATTTATTGTCTGGGAGGAGAGTAACAGGGAACACACTGACTTGGATAGAGAGAGAGATTGTGGATGATTGTTATGCCATCCCGTAAAACACAATTATCTCATTGGATAAGTTTTTTTTTTTTTTCCATTTTTTTTCCAGTTTTTTTTTTTTTTTTTTTTTTCATCGCCTTTTTCTCTTCGGCAAGGTGATCATCCTGTACACAGACTTGGAGAGAGAAATTGCGGATGATTGTTTTATGCCATCCCGTAAAACACAATTATCCCATTGGATGTTTTATTTCTTCTTCGTCGTACTCTTTTTGGCGAGCTGATCATCCTCTGGCATGATTGTATGCAGAAGCAGAGTGAATTCACACCAGCGTTTGACAGTGGCACTTGTGGGAATTGCCCGGGCATGCCTGAAGCACTGTGTATTAGGATGCCATCCCACCTTGCTTGGATCTCCGTTTCTCTCTTCATTGGCTGACACCTCACCTGTTTTCTGGCATGGATAAGGGAAAGTCAAGCCCCCCTCCCCTCCTCCCCTTCCACCTTGTGTTGATGAAATATTAATGATTGTGGTAGGTAGCAACTGGATAGGATCTCCGATGGGGGACATAGACTCGGGGCCATTTTAAAATGGTTATTTTGAATTCGTTGGAGTCCATGCGATCCATTGAGTTGACTACTTTCTGTCAACCCACTCAGAGGGTGTTTTCTCCTTGCAGCATCTTGGCTTAATGTCAGAGAGCTGCTTAAATGACAGATTTTGTGCTTTACTGCTTACTTTCATATCACTGCTAACCGTAAGCACGGGAAATGGCATGCTAACCCTCGACCTTTACTGTAACCAATTGAATGACGTTACAAGGCAAAACCACGGTGACTCCCTCTTTGCAAATTTGTCTTCAACAGTAACTAGACAATGTTCCACAGTGGTCAACAGCACTACAGAATTTGAACTAGGTCTTTGGATTTATTCCAATGCTCTTGTTTTCAAAAGTCAATGATATCACATGCATCAATGACTGGTTATGTTTGAAAAATTGTATACCTAAAGAAGTTGTTGTTTTTGACACTTGTGTATCAAATGATAGTTTTCTAGGCGTACATTTCAAGCCTAAGTAAACACAAATGTTTTAAAGAATGACACATTAACAGCACATGAACTCCTCTTGAATTCGACTCTGCCAAGACGGCACCATCTCTACCTGTAATTTGATAGTGAACGCATGATTTGAAGGGCAATACATGTACTGTTTAATTACTAATGAATGTTGAAGTCGTGTTGCAGTCACATTTCTTTAATGTGTTCTTGTTGACATGGATTGTGCACAGATCCGGGGTATGTGTTGTTTGGATGTGTAGAAATCAACGCACAAGGTGTGATTTTAGGGTGAACTTGATTTGCAAACGGATCATGCACACTTTCAAAAGTAGCTTTGATTGTCGTCGGTTTTGTCATTGGATAATTTGCATCTGGTTTAACTTTTTGTAATGTTGTAATGCTCTTCAAGAAGGAGTATGGTTGGTGCTGCAGTTTTCTTTTTTGTCCCGCAACAATTAAAGTGAATTTTTAAAACTGCTGTAACTACATTTAGAACATAACCATCAGACTATTACAGCTTTGTACAACTGTACTTTGTTTGAAAAAGAGTTGTTTTTAAAGCCTGGTTTTTGTTTGCAGAAGAAAAAAAAAACTGGGAAAAAAATTGAGTATCGTGAGACGCGGGCGCTCAACCTTAGCAAATAGGTTGGTGTGTCAGCCAATCAGCAGCTGGCATGAGGATGTAACGCTTGACTGGTTTTACTCTCATTGCCTGGCAACTCTCATCTTCTCCGGAGGGCAAACAAAAAAGAAGGGGAACAAAATAAGTTGGAGTTGCTGAAACAAGTCCATCTACTAATACTTAACTAATTACATTTAACTGCGACTTGTCTTGGCACGGTGCCAGCAAAAAAAACCCACAGGTACTCGCCACTTAATATAGATGGTCTTTTGCAGTGGAGTTGACGTTTTAATCATCCCGCTGGATCCGTTTAGTTTATACTATATTAACGCATCACCGTTTCGGGGCAAGCGTTGGATTTTTCTCCCATCTTCATTAATGTACAACGGTGTATTAACACCTCTCAAGTGGTGACACCAAACCCGGCGCACTCACACTGCACGCACACACACTGAAAAGAAGAAGACAAAACCTCATAAAGTGAGATTGGAGACCGAGAGAGAGAGCTGAGTGAAGGGGAGCAAGTTGTAGCCTCGTGGTTAGTGAAGTGTGGACTCGATAATTAGAAAGCTCATCTATAATACTCGGACTAATCCATTGTCTCAGTTTCAGATCTTTCAACCCCCCCCCCCCCTCTCTGTCACCCACTACATTGAATCACTCTCTCCTTTAGGTTACCATGGTAACTCGGACACCTGTAGGTGTAAAGGCTATGTACTTCTCTAGAAACCTCATATCCGGGGCGTTAAAGATGGATAATTTAAGCCGTCGAAGACAAATCCTGAACGAAATCGCTGCTAATAACTTGAATGGAGAGTAGACTTTGGCCGTAATTGAACACTCTCACACTCCATTTTATTTAACAGGTCCCCGAGATTACTTGAGAGTCCATGGATTTTCCATCGACAATTGACAATACAGTGCCCAGTGCGGAGGCAACCATGGCGATTGCCTACATGCCCCCTGGTCATTGCCTTGGTGCCCTTGAATACTCAAGTAGAAACTTACAATTTACTCATAGGGTGCCCTTTACCAAGGAGAAAATGTTTTGGTGCCCTTGCCCTTTCGACAACAAAGCCTACAGGCCTGAGTGCGCCCTCCTCTTTTTGCCAAAGAGAGGCAATTTTTGCAGTGTATCGTTTGGAAAGCGGGTCAACAAATTTTGGGTGATCCGTGCTGCTACACCCGCCGGTTGTTTAATGTTTTGCTTTTTATCTGGTTTGCAAACGGATAAAAAGCGAGTTTATCTGTCTGCCGTAAATGCAACACAAGTTTGTGTTTTTTGGGTGAGGTCAGCAAATGTTTTTCAAGTTGATGTCAGCCAGGCATTTAAGTTATGGTTAAGTTATGGGCTTGAACTGCCCCCCCCCCCCCCCCCCCCCCCCCGCCATATAATATATACCTCTAACCATAGAGCTAGCTCCAACCAATTACATTGATACAACTAAACACAACCCCAGCATGATGCAAGTAACAAAACCTGCATACTACGCTTGGCGATTCCAAGCAAGTTCCTTGTGGTACAGGTACAGTTTGATTACATGTAGGTCACTGAGAAATTGGTGATTGCAGTGATGCCAACTATAGTGATGTATGCTGGCTCCTTCGTAATACTAATAAAACGCACTGTGTGAAAGCAGTTAATAACACAAGGTTACTGCATACTTGAGTGGCTGCTATTTTTCCTGTGTTGTATAACATATTGCATATGACCCATATCTTGCACAGCCATAGATGTTGTTAATGCATGATTAATCTACATCTACTTGTAAATGATGTCCGTACCTAATTGCTTTTTGCTCTGATAACCACCGGGATAAAGAAAAAAAAAGTTGTATCATTTTTTGAACAGTTTTGTTTGTTTGTTGGTTTTAAACAGCGGAGGGTAACGGACAAAAATATCAGGGCCGTGTCTGTTAGATTCATTTGGATAATAAAGAAAGTATTGAGGGAGTACGCCCTTAGGGTGTTCAGGATAAAGTTCATAAGTTGCATCTCAAATTATAAATGACCAGCCGTCGATTTCACCAAACTCTTCCAAACTCTTATTAAGTGTCCATTATTATTATTATTATTATTATTATTATTATTATTATTATTATTATTATTATTATTATTATTATTATTATTATTATTATTATTATTATTATTATTATTATTATTATTATTATTACTATTATTATTCCTAAGTTAGGATTAATCTTAGGACTTAGGACGGGTTCAGTTCCGCTTGAACCCATCCTAAGTTAGGATGGGTTACTCGTCCTAACTCGAGTTAGGATTGATCCTAGCGTTTCGTGAAATCGGCTGCAGGAACTTTGAACTTTGTTGGTTCATGGATAGGCCAAGTTGGTTTATGTGAATTGTGCTCCATATGGTAGCTTTACCTACCATTATCTCCTTACTGTTTATTGCTATTGATTAATGTTTATCATTAGTTTCGATTGTGAGGGCTTTTGTTATGTACATTTTGTTTTTTAATGGAATTGTCTTTATGCATTGTGGCTGCAATACAGCTGTTGGCTGCATTGGTGGAATTTTAATGACCCTTTTATGTATATAATCGCAAATCCAATCAAAATTTGTATAAACATTTTGATGCATATGTAAAATTATAACAATAGTTATAATACGTGTAATTGGATAAATTGAATCAAAATTCATCCTTGCTCCAGCTTCAACAAAAGTTCATCCAAACTGACCAGGGACGCTGTTCATGTGCCCAATTTCATAGAGCCTGTAAACAACAAATTTGCTTAGCATGAAATTTCTTCCTTGATAAAAACAGGATTACCAACCAAATTTCCACGTGATTTTCAGGATTTACCAAACAACATTTGAATATCAGTATCAAGCAATATGCAACAAATAACAAATGAAAATTTGTTTGGTAATCCTTTTTCGGAGGAAGAAATTTCATGCTAAGCAAGTTTTTGTGCTTACAGGCTTTATGAAATTGGGCCCTGGAAGCTTAGTTAGTTTACATCAGTACACAAAATAATAGCAATAATAGTACTTGGTTCTTACATAGAGCTTTATCTCACCGCTACATGTAGAGGCATATCAAAGTGCTAAGTATTTTGTCCTGCAAGGTAGTGGAGCTACGTATTGAAGTATGAGACCTTATATACACATATTGACTGGCAATGAGGTAACTAGTGTACATCTATTCCCCCGAGGGACTTTGAGTGACCAGAAGAGCGACCTATTTACCTCGGCCGAAGGCCGAGGAAAATAGGCCCCTCTTCTGGTCACTCACAGGCCCGAGGGGGAATAGATGTACACTATAGTTAGTTAACTCATTGCCAGTCAATATGTATTTTATAACACAGCTCGGTCTTAAAAGGAAATAAGACCAGAAATCTGGAAAAGAAAGGAAGTTTTGTAGTTGCGATTGTTCACGATTCAAGTCAAGAGAGGGCGCTGTAACCGGGCACTATTTTCAAAGACTAGTGCACGCTCGGGAACTAGTTCTCGAAAACGCGCGCGCGATCACTAGACTATATAAGTTCATCCCACGTGACCGTGTTTCAGCCAACCAGAATACAGAAAAAGCAAGAGGTGTGTTATAATCCTTTATAGTGCCATGTAAGTGCACTGGGTTCTTTTACATGCACTACACAACACACATGGCTTTACGTCCTTGGCTTTGCGTCCCATCCGAAGGACGAAGCAATACTGGTCAAGTTCCTTGCATAAAGGACTTAAAAAACAATGGGAACAAATAACAAACACAGTAAAATAATGAGCTTGCAAACCGCTTTTATTTATAAATAATGGCAGCTGCCCTCGAAATGCGACCTTTTTTGTGTTTTAGTTTTGTGGTGGAAGCATCCTGTTTCTCATTAATTCATTGCTAAGTGGGCACTCATCTCCATAATTGCTTTTTGCGTTATTCACAAAGTGACAGGTACCCCCAAATGATGTATAAAAATATATTTGAGTCCAAATGGATGGGCATGTATTTATTTTAATGATACTCATGAATAGACAGGATTGTCAGCGTGATTGTGACATGCTACCCATCACTATACACTATAGATGGGTGCAGAAGTAGGTCGTCGAGCTGAATGCGTGCCCTCAAAGAGACAGATTTTTTGTAACTTTATTTGTGTTAATAAACAAATGCTTTTTCACAATTTTCAAATTCTAAAATATAAAAAAAACATGACTGTACTGAAACTGCACAACAAAGCTTTATTACTCACAACTTTTTAGTTTTGAATGAAGCACACTTTAAGATGTGCCCTTTGTGAACAAAATAACGATAACTGCTACCCGTTAGTGTAATATTTTACATTTTAAATGTAGCTTTCGAGGAAAAGAAATTATATTTTGCACAGTTTTTCCTAGATTACACCACTTCATAAAGTAGGCATATAGTTTTTGAGAAAGAAGTAATTTTTCACTAAAATAATAAAATACTTCAGCAGGCCTGAAACGCTTTATTAAAGCACACAAATTTGTGCAACAACAGTGTTTTTTCTTGTATTATTCTCGGGCAACTTTGATGACCAACTAAGTTCAAATTTTCACAGATTAGTTATTTTGTGCATAATATGGTACCAAGTGTTAATTGGTGCATATTTTGGTACCAAGTGTTAATTACTGGTCTTTGACAATTACCAAAGGTGTCCAGAGGTGGATTTCACAAAGAGTTAGGACTAGTCTTATCTCGGGTTAGGACTAGTTACTCGTCCTAACTTAGGACTATCCATGCAATTTGTATATCTCCTAGGACTAGTCCTAAGTTAGGACTGGTCCTAACTCTTTGTGAAATCGACCCCAGAGGTGGATTTCACAAAGAGTTAGGACTAGTCTTATCTCGAGTTAGGACTAGTTACTCGTCCTAACTTAGGACTATCCATGCAATTTGTATATCTCCTAGGACTAGTCCTAAGTTAGGACTGGTCCTAACTCTTTGTGAAATCGACCCCAGTGCCTTTAGTACTCAAGAATGTTTAGTTCTGAATAAAGCACCCACCATTTGAAATCATGCATGTCCCTTCAATGAACAATTGTGTTCAAATGTTTACAGATTTGTTATTTTACACCAAGTGATTATTACTGTTCTTTGACCACTACCAAAGTTGTCCAGTGCCTTTGAAGTTGCTATGTCGGATCTTTTGGTCGATTGTACCCAAAAGTTTTGATTTAAAATTCAATAGGTATGTTGATGGGGGTCGAGAAAGTTACAAGCTTTCATTTGAGCAATTGCTCGATAAAAGTCCGCCAATTATTAGTAGCAGTGAAATGAAGTGCTCAAAATTAGTTTTTGTCGGAATCCTGACAATATATCACGTGACCAGATCTTATGTGTTTTATAAGAAACGTTTAAAAAAAAATTTATGGTTCCTGACCATTAAAAGTAAAAGTTAACCTTTTTTGTTAGAGCGGGTGATACTCTTTGGAATACCATTCACTCAAAAAAAAATCTATTTTTTAATGTTTGGGGCCAAAAATCTGACATAGCATCTTTAACAGCTACTTGTGATTGATCCTTCACATCATCCTTGTGTTGGGATAGTAAACCGGGCAAGATTGTTATAAGATTAGACTGTCATCTACATGTAAGTCTGGCTCTCTCACACGGCTGCTGGCACAATGTCCCTAAGTGAAGGCAGTACAGTATAGGAAATCATGTTTGGCGAACCAGTCCGACTTTGGGGCCATTTAGAATTATCAAAGTCTTTTTTTTTTACTTTTTTTTTTCTCCCCACCCCCCCCAAACAATTAAATAAACTTAATTATTGTTAAATAATTATTTTGATTCCATCACTCACTACCCCAATTTTCAATTTAAAAAAAAAACACTTCTTTGTCTTTTGTTTTGATTTCAAATTTAAAAAGTTGCAATTTTGAAGCGCTGTAAATTTCTGAATGTGTTCTTAAACGCTTTGTGAAAAAGTTTATGTGTTTTTTTCTTCCGAGGTGGATGCAGTTAAAAAAAAAAAATTTGAAGCAAACTATTTTTTTCCTCATAGTCATGTCCCTGAACAATTTTCCTGGTGTAGTAAACAGTACAGTCAAATTTTGTGCTAACATACTCTCACCAGAATCCTCTTTATTCCCTGCCCCATAAATGCATAATTCTGTCGTGAGCAGCGTCTCGAAATACAGGCCCTGCTCTGACTGTAGTTTTAGACAATCAAATCAAAGTTAGAGACAGTCAGGAGGGAGTCTCAACAAATCTCGTCCAAATCTCACCATGTTGTCGATAACTTAAAAAGCTTGGACGGATGTATCCCAACATAACAACACTGTTTTAGCATGGATTTGGTGCAGACGAAACACATCTTTATATAGTGCGAGATGAAAGCCTCGCAGGTTTTGGTACAGTTTAGTGTTAATGTGTGGATCAACCCGGGATGACTGTGCCGTGTAAAGCAGTTGTGGGTACTGCGGTAAATTTTGTTTTTTATCCCCAAAACACTTAACTGTTCTTGCTGGTCTACTTCTAGCAGACAATGCTGTCAGGTTTCAGGGTAAAATGACAAAAACAGTTAAAGGTACTGGACACTATTGGTAATTACTCAAAATAACTGTTAGAATAAAAAATTACTTGGTCACAAGCAATGGAGAGTTGTTGATAGTAAAAAAACATTGTGAGAAACGGCTCCCTCTGAAGTGACGTAGTTTTCGAGACGGAAGTAATTTTTCACTAAAATGTTTAAATTTGATTTTGAGACCTCAGAATTAGATTTTGAGGTTCTGAAATCAAGCATATTCAAATGACACAACTTTGTGTGACATGGGTATTTTTTCTTTCATAATATTATCTCGCAACTTCAACGACCAATTGAGTTCAAATTTTCACAGGTTTGTTATTTTCTGCATACATGTATATGTTGAGATACACCAAGTGAGAAGATTGTTCGCTGACAATTCCTAAACGTATTCAGTGCCTTAAAAGCTTGTGTGTATTTTATAAAATGGTCTTCAGATTGCTTGACAGTAAACATTAGTAGTTCACTTTCATGAAAATAAGAAACTCATGCATTAAAACTATTTACTGAACGCTCGTCTCTACCGAGACTCAGGTTGTCCGGTGTTTGTTTGGTTTTTGAGAACCAGGGCAATATTTTGTTCCATGTTTGATAGGAAAACATGTTGCTGGAACATGCTGGTCTATTTCTTAAAGGCATTTTTATATGTTTGATGGTGTGATATACCCTGTACATCATTGTCTTATGTAAATATATTTTATTCCAAAGGTTTGGGGAGAAAACAAGGCTGTTAAAAATGTCCGCCAATAAATGAGGGTAATTTTAAAATCACACACATATCTCTGACCGATTTCCCTTGTATAGCAGGGCAAAATGCTATGCAGAATGTATCAGTTGCCACTCAAAAATCATCATATGATACTCAATATTACCATTCAGTGTGCACAAAAACTGTTCAGTCAAAATATTTTACTGTGCAAAAATGCTGGATGAAATCATTCCCAGCAAGTATTACCTGCATTCGTTTACAACGCACTAAAATGTAAACCTGCATCCTGCACTTAAAGGCAGTGGACACTATTGGTAACTGTCAAAGACAAGCCTTTACAGTTGGTGTATCTCAACATATAATGCATAAAATAACTAACCTGTGAAAATTTGAGCTCAATCGAAGTTGCGAGATAATAATGAAAGAAAAAAAAAACACCCTTGTCACACGAAGTTGTGTGCGTTTATTAGATGGTTGATTTCAAGACCTCAAGTTCTAAATTTGAGGTCTCGAAACCAAATTTTTGGAAAATTACTTCTTTCTCGAAAACTACGTCACAGAGGGAGCCGTTTCTCACAATGTTTTATACTATAAACCTCTCCCCATTACTGGTTACCAAGTAAGGTTTTATGCTGATAGTGTCCACTGCCTCTAAAATGTCTCATGATTGATAGGATTATTGGTATGAATAAATCGTTTATCTTTACAAAACCTGCAAATGCAGTAACACGTATTACAGTTTATTTTTGTCCCTCCCTTCGGTTAAAACAGAATCGTGAGAACTCTCGGTTGCTTGATAAGAATCAGACTCTAAACGTTGAACTGCATTGCACTCCATGATTTCCAGTTTGAGTTGAGGGGGGGGGGGGGGGGGAGGGTTGCTGTAAGGTTACCGGCAATATCATGCGTGATTCCCCGACGGCAACTCTTGCCCGATGAAGCGCTGTCCTTATTAAGAGAGTGGCCACCCTGTTTTGACACAGCAATGAAGTGCTCAGCCACGATATCATGTTGCTGGCTAAGTTATATCAACCAAGGAAATGCATCGGTGTGTTGATGCAGTGGATGAGGCTGCCGTTGTCATTGAAAACGGACACTCTGCTCGTCTCTTGTTCTGGCCATCCTCTGGATCTCATGCTTACTTGTTTCTTTTGTTCTTTTTAAAGAGTGTTTTTTAAAACATGTTCACAGACTTTGAGCCGGCCAAGATTCTGCCATTTTGTGCCTTCCAATGCTGAATGCATTAACCTTTAAGAATTGTTACACTCCCCGCCGGCTCTCTTCGGAGCTTTTTCAAATCATCATGTTGATTCCTGGGTGCGGGGTATAAGGCTGCAGCTTTTGCTTTTATTCATGTTGTTTTGTTCAAAATGGTACATACACCTTAGCCAAAAAATTGTGGTTTGGAAAAGAAACACAAATAAGGAGTTTAAATGATGTAGTTTCCATGCACGCTTCTCAGATGACTAAATGGGCTTGTAATGTTACCCGTTCTCCCAACAACTTTTCCCACATAAAAATAATTACATAATCTGTGTGGCTTTCTTATTAAAGTGATTACTCCCCTTGGGACAGTCATTCCATGCCCCCTCTGGAGAAGGAAAATCTGGCAGTCCCATTTCTACAATTCCCTGTGGTCCTAAGTTTGAGCTATCAGACGACCGAGATGACGATTGTGAATTATAAGATTACATGCAGGTGCGTGCTCGATGCACAAACACGCAGACAGCAAATTTGTCCCCGGACCTAAGTCGAACTATGCTTTACTTTTTTGAAGTGTTTTCTTTTGAGTCTTTCAATATGACAATTTGCTGAGTGTTTTATGGTGGAGCGGGGTTTTCAATTTGTCAGCATTTGATAACATTCGAGTTTATGGCTCTTAGCATAATGGTAAATGTATCAGGGGAGATATGAGATTGATGGAATAAAAGGAGGGCTCGAGTGTGGGAGAAAAATCTGCAAGACTGCAGGGCTTGTAGCTCAAAATGTTTTACTGGAAGAGTTACAAGTCCTAGTCGACTTTTAGCTCCTTAAAAAGAGTCTTATAGGACTAGTCCTAAGTCCTACAATGTACATGTAAATTAATTCTATCTTTGTGAAATCGACCCCAGAGATTCTTGTGCAAGACTAGAATCCAAATTCGAAAATGGGCATGATATGGGGGGGGGGACACCATTATTACTCTTGACACAGCCACAGTTTAACATGCATGTTTCTGTTGAGAAGATTGATTAAAGGAACACGTTGCCTTGGATCGGACAAGTTGGTCAATAAAAAGCGTTTGAAACCGTTTGTTATGAAATGTATATGTTTAGAAAGATGTTTTAAAAGTAGAATATAATGATCCACACAAGTATCACTCAAAATTGCACGGTTTTCTTTTTACGTCCGCCATTTATGGGAGTCAAAATTTTGACCCCCATAAATGGCCGACGGTGTTATTGGACGAGGTAAAAAGACAACCACGCAATTTCGAGGCATATTTGTGTAGATCATTGTATTCTACTTTTACATCATCTTTCTAACCATATGCATTCTATAACAAACGGTCACAAAACACTTTTCAAAGACCAACTCGACCGATCCAAGGCAACGTATTCCTTTATTAAAGTACACAAGATGGCAAGTCTGGTCGAAGTTTACTGGTCATGCTGGTCAGACACTAAAAACCATAGCCTCGGGTCTGCGGTCCAGGGAAACAAACAATCAAGCTCTGAGAGGGTTTACAGAAAGGCACTAAACCTACTGGGTTGGTCAAACACTGGAAGTCCAAAAGGAGCCAGCCCCTTTTTAACATGCGGGTGGGGGTGGTTTTCGGTGCAATAGTTGCCTTTTTATTTAAAACAGTTTCTTGCATTGTTGACTCGAAACTGGAGCTGTTAAAGCTTCTCGTGACATTCCACGTTTTTTATAACGGGAAGAAGAAGAGAAAGTTGGAACACTTAATAATTTACATTTTGGAATTCAAATGTCACACTCGGACAGGCATCATCTTATTTACTTTTTGGGGTCTCACCTGAATCAACAACCTGCATGTGTTGTAGTCACAGTGGGCGTTAATCAATATGTTGTCTTATTTTCACATTGAGATTAAATTCTCATTTCTGGCGAGCACGGGTTTGGAAGTTGTACCATTATATTTATAGAGTGGTCAATATGTGTGCTGGTTTAAAGGTCCACTGTGCAAACATGATGTTGTCATATTGAGGTATTATTATATTGTTGAATAAATTTGAGTTGTTTAAAAGATTATAATTTTGTTGAGCACAATACAGATGGAAAGGTTCTGTAATTAGTGGTGTAGGGAGTTTTTAAAATAATCCTCGGGAAATTCTCACTTAAAAGCAGTGGACACTTTTGGTAAATACTCAAAATAATTATTGGCATAAAACCTTTCTTGGTGACGAGTAATGGGGAGAGGTTGATGGTATAAAACATTGTGAGAAACAGCTCCCTCTGAAGTGCCATAGTTTTCGAGAAGGACGTAATTTTCCACGAATTTGATTTCGAGTCCTCAGATTTAGAACTTGAGGTCTCTAAATCAACCATCTAAACGCACACAACTTCGTGTGACAAGGGTGTTTTTTCTTTCATTATTATCTCGCAAGTTCGATGACTGATTGAGCTCAAATTTTCACAGGTTTATTATTTTATGCATACGTTAAGATACACCAAATGTGAAGACTAGTTTTTGACAATTACCAATAGTGTCCACTGCCTTTAACGCATGTACATGGGTATGACCCTAAGAGGAGACCAATATCGCTGCTTAAAATAATTTGTTTTAATTTGAAGGAATAACACTGTGACTCAACAGTGAGGATATTGGTCCTTGGCAATAAGGAATATCAGTAGGAATTTTCCTAGGCTTTTCTGAGAATCCGAGATGGTCCAGCAGAACATTGCTAGACTTTGAAGTTGGAGGTCCCTATTTTGATTCTGGGGCAGGATAAGATAAGAAGACTTGAAACAACTAGATATTAGCGCCATTTGTACGAACCAAGAGGTTTAATCTTTTGCTTGTTTTTTTTCTTTCTGTTTGTGCAGGTCATCATCATATATTCGTGGGAGACTTAGATCCAACAGTTGAAACTGCTGATCTCTATAACGCCTTTTCCGTGTATGGAACAATTTCGTGAGTATAACTGCCTTTCTCTTTGGGAAATTTGAGTGTGTAATTATTACATTATTTTCGTTTCTCTTCTTCCTTTACATATTTCTGATTTTTAATACTTTGTAATATTCATGTTCACCTAGATTTTGTTTCTGCCCTGGCATGTTAATATTTGATATTTTTTTTTTTTCATTTTTTTTTTCTCCCTTTTTTTGGGAGGGGGAGGTGGGTTGCGTGCTTGGTAATTTTTTGGTGAAGAAAAGGTTATTTAACTGAGAAGAATGCAATTCCCCAACTTTTATGACCTCATTACTTGCTCGCCGCCAAGCATAAAACTATGGTAATTAAAGCTGTTTGCTATTAAATAAACACAAAAGCTTGCTTAGCACAGAAAACTCTTGCTTAGAGTGAGAGAGAAAACAATTGTAATGGGTGATTTTTCTATCAAGATGGTTTACACAGATGGTAGCTTCACATCGAGTCAGCATATAGATTGAACGATGTCAATTTGTGTTTCCGATAACCAACAAGATTCAACGACATTCTTGTGTCATACACAAAGCCAAAGAAAAATATGTGCCATGCATGCATTCTAGAGAAAACAAGGTCATCAGGGCCACAGTTCATGGCCCTGGTAAATACCTCTGCTTACGATCACCAACGTCCGCTAACGTGCAAGTGCAAATTTCCGCGCTAGCTGTGTAAGCATAGAATGCGTAGTAACGTGGAGTACGAATACGCACAAGCCAAAATTCCCTGCTTACCTGTGAAGCTGAGTGATAAAATTAGGCCCAGGTTAGACAGGGATACCAAACAAAATTATTCGCCAAATAATCACCCATAATATTGCAAGGAGGGGGAGTGGGGGAGGGTGGGGGTGTGGTAGCGAGAAGTCCCTCTTTTATCAAAGTAAATTCAGGGCACCCTCAGTCTTGGATTGATTGAGAAGAAGGAATTCAGTCCGATATCATCATAATTGCTCTTCGCCGCACTTGGATAATTCAAAATACACAACACACCCAGGAGCTGACTAACAAGATATGGAGTTGTGTTCAACTCTGCTTTACCGAGACGTCCTATACACATGGTACATTGTACAATATCATTTATCCAATTTCTTGTCAAGACGTGCCGGAAATTATGTTGCACAAACCCAATGCAAAAGGAAGGACACAAAGTTGTTCAAGCGGAGTGTTGGCATTATTGAGTTGAATGTTTTTTTTTTTATCAGTATCTGTCTGATAATAATATAAGATTATCCACTGCTGGGAATAATGCATTTTTTTTATATATATATTTTTTATCTGGGGCTGGCCACAACATCTGCCGGTGGGGAGTTTGATTCCCACAGCAGCAGTCATTACCTATTTCAATTTAACTCTAAATCCGCCTTCCTGGCTGCCCTCTCGTCGTAATAATTTTATTTTTTACTTCTGTCTACCGAAGCCATCTCATTTTCCCCCGTTTCCTTCTTCGCTTTCCTTGTATTATACAACGTTGACGTCACATCCTTTATCGTTGTGCCGCTTTCCGCTCTTCTGGTTTGAAGTCCTAGTGGATCTTGTGTCAGTCATGTTTTATGTTTTATTTTTTATATCGGAACTGGTTGGGTTCCTTTCTCTTTAGCTCTTCTTTTTCTTCTTACTGCACCTGGTATGATTGTTGTTCAATCAACGTTAACTCTCTCTCTGAAAGGCCTGGACTTGCCGCTATGAAAGGGCAGCACAAGTTTCCGTGGTAGGGGCATCAGAAATTCAAATGATTTATGGACAATGATGGATATGGTATTTTATTTTAGAGTTTTTGTCCGGCGTTAATGTGAGCAGGATACAGTCTCAAAAGTATGACTTGTAACAGTTGGTTAATTGATCGGCAATTATCCTCAAAGAGACCTAGAGTAAGATCTGAACTGTCAACACAATTTCCTGTGACAAGGTTGTTTTTTCTTTCATTGTTATCTCGAAACTTTGACGACCAATTGAGCTCAAATTTTCACAGGTTGGTAATTTTATGCATATGTTGAAATACACCAAGTGAGAAGACTGGTCTTCCACAATTACCAATAGTGTCCACTGTCTTTACGCAATATTTTGTGCTTATCAAAAATCTATGAGATTTTGGCCCAATTTGTAGGGGGACTCTTCCCATTGGTTTCAAATGTTGTTCAGGCCTGGAGTTTCATCTTTGAGAGGGCAAGGCCTTTTTCATTTTGAAAAGGGCATTTCCATTGGGAAAGCCTTTAAGTGTATGGGAATCATCTGAAGGGGGCACCAAGGCCAATAATTGACCTGAGGGCAATTCCAGGCCTAGATGTTTTTGTTAACTCAAGACAGTTGATTTTTTATTTCCAAGCACCACCGTATACTTCCTTTAAACATAGGTCATTGTATCCTACCCATCTTAGTTCACATTCTGTGAACTCAGTCAAGTCTCCCCATCCTCTGCTCCTCCTACATGTACCCCCCACCCCTGTTGTGGACACTTTTTGTTTCTCATATGCACCTTCTTCAAATTTCATTTGCCACCTTAACAGTATCTGTTACACTTGTCTGTTTGTGTTTCCTGCACACTTTTCTACAGGACCTCCTAGCCGATATCCCCCTATATAAACACCAAACAATTTCAAAACTATTAAGAAGTGCTGATGAATAATGGGAGCGCTTCGGGGCATGTGTTACGCTCTTGCGAATTGTGCAACCGTATCGGTCACTGTTTGTTTTGGAAGCCCTTTTGCGGTGCTATGCCAAGCTATTACAAAAGCGTGAACATGTTGGCTCTGTCAGGACCTGTAAAATATCAAACATCTCACTTTAAATGCATAAAATTGGGGGGCGAGTGGGAGGTGAAACGTGTCGGATAATCTATCCAGCCATACTGTGCGGAGCTTCAACATATGGTCCCTTTGTTAATGCGTACCCAAGGAGATGGGTTTCGTATCGTAGATGAACAGGTGTTTCGGTTGTTCACGGTGTGGCAACAACATAGCGAGATAATGCTTGGCTGTTGCTGCTCTCTTTGGAGTTCCTGTCTGCAATTTTTTTTGTAGAATGACGAGTGTGTTTATTAAAACGAAATAGGGAAACAATTGACTTGTGAAAATGGTGCGTTACCTAGGGGTTGATAAGGTGGGTACAATGTGATGCCAATGTTACATGTCAGTGTCAGGCCGGATTCAGTTTGTCCTTTTTGAAACGTGAATGTCGGTGCTTAAATGACCTACATGGGCAAGCATTGAATGTGTATTTAAGTGGAACTTTGATGCAGGTTGGTAACGATTTCATCCAGTAACTTTGTACTTTGTACACATTGAATGCCAATATCGAGTAGAAACTTGTGATTTTTAAGTAGCAATTGAAACATTTTGTGTAGCATTTTGCTCTGCTTTACAAGGGAACTCGTTCATTTCAGAGGTACAAAAACAACATATTTTCATGGGTGGGGGTTTTGAACTCTATGATTCTGCAGAAAGTTCCCTGAAAATGCAACAGTCTGTCCATGTGCTGATGAGCACGCCTGGGCCCAATCTCATGGCTCTGCTTACCGCCGAACTCTGCGCTTACGATCACGATTCCCCGTTTACGTGCAAGCGCCGAATTTATGCGCTAGCCTTGTAAGCCTAGAGTGCCTACTAACGTGGAGTACACACGCGCAGAAGCCCAAATTTGGCGCTAACGCGTGAAATACGCTTGCCGTAAGCACAGAATTCCCTGCTTCCGTAAGCGCCGATTCTGTGCTTACGGTAAGCAGAGCCATAAAATTAGGCCCAGTATACTTCTTTTTGAAAGGGCACACGCACCAAGGCATTTTCTCCATGGTAAAGGGCACCCTATGAGGAAATTGTAATTTTTACATAACATTTCAAGGGCATGGAGACGATCCCCTTCATTGCCTCCTTGAAGTATCAGGCCCGGTTAGAAAAAGGTACATTGTAGGATACAAGTCAGAGATGGAATGACATTGTTTTTTGGCCAGTTACCATTTTCTGCTGAGCATAGTTTTGTTGTGCTTAGTTTTGGTGCTTTTCTTTTATAAAAACAGGTCTATGAGAAACTATGTTCAGTCATTCAGTGCAGAGTCTCCACCCATCACCAACACCGTTGCTGTCATAATGTTAAAGCAGATTCACACAGATGTTTAACATGTTTAATGGTGGTGGTGTTAATATTTTTTGTTGTTCACTTAGCTGGCAAATGGTGTGCAAAAAACCTTGAGGGTTGATAACAAAAACAATAACGTACATGTACATTCCTAATCAGACATTGTAATATCAAACGTGCCAAATTGATTTGTGCACACACTGATTCACAGCTATCGATCTAACTGAGGTCTCGGCCAGAATTTGTATTGGGGGAGGTGTAAAAATCAAACCCTGGAGTTGAACAACAAGCCTTGGACACAAAGTTGTATGAATACGCTAAAGTCCATTTATATCGACTCGATGGACACGGCAGGGCGTCAGTCTAAGGTGTCGGAGATACACCTGTTGATAGGGAACATTTGTGGGTCATTTAACACCAGATATGTACTTGACTCTGTTAAATGCGGATGGAAGTGTTCACCATGGCTGTCACTATTACTGATTCTGTTGTGATGTGAATATTATGTAAAATTAAAAAAACTGTTTACTTTTCTTGAGTTGAGCAGACTGCATTTTAAGGCTCATTGAAGTTTATTTTTATTTGTATAAATCACCACCAGGAGGACCTTAACCAAGGGCAGGCCTGTATATATGTTTTGTTTTTTGAAAGGCGGGGCATCAAAGCATTTCTCCTTGGTAAAGGGCACCCTATTAGGATATTGTAAATTTCTACTGGAGCATTTCAAGGGCACCAAGGCAATAACCAGGGGGGGGGGGACGGAGGCAATCGCCTTCATTGCCTCAGTGAAGTATCAGGCCTGCAAGGGTCGTGAGAGCTTACTTAGTTAAACCGGACACTTCGAAAGTGAAAATGACGTGATGAATTATTGTTGAGGGAAAAAAAGCAAAAAAGAAAATGGGTCCATTTTTCAGTACATCCATTAACAACCTGATTCATATTCCCCTGCAACACCATTTGTCAATTCACTTTGACGCTTCACTTTCCCCTACTCGCAATCATTTACCCACTTATACTACCTCTTACAATCTCACAATAATGATTCCTGAGTGGACAACCCCCCCCCCCTCCACACCCTCTCAAAAAGTCAAGCCCATCAGAGAGAGGAGTAGAGAGCTGTTACAGTAAATAAATACACGCAGTAGGAGGGCAGCAACTGTTGCTTTTGCAGACTGGTCACCTAAGCTGTTACCCCCTACCTGAACCCCCACCCCCCTATTGCCAAATGACAACACTCTTTTTGTGCTGCATGCTTCCTGACAAGTGGCGTTGATGGGTTACGTGACCGCCACGACAAGCAGTTGTTGTGTATCTTCCTTGAGGGAGAGGAGAGTGTGGTTGGTGGATGGCAAAGAGAGAGAGAGAGAGAGATAGACCCTGGCCGTGTGGCTAGCCGAACAGCGAGAGACCGTGGCCGTGTGGTGGCTAGCCGTATTGACCTGTTTGGTGTGAGACTCCCCCCCCCCCCCCCCCCCCCCTAGAATCCATGGGACTACATCGGGATCATCCTTCCCCAATCCTCCAAGGGGGTCGCTATCGCATCAATATTATTGATCACCTCTGTTTAAGTCTTTTATAGGAGAGTGCCAGCTTGACGGTATTTAATGAATTCAAAGGGAAGACACCAGCTTATGTTTGGTAATTAACTGATCATAGATTGGTTGATCATCGTTTATAAACACACTCGGGCTACAAATTATTTCCATCTTCAGAATTATTTTTTACCATGAGTGATTTGTAATTTCTGAGAGAAGAATGAGGACGAGTTTAGAGTAGAAAAACAAGAACAAAGATCAAATGTTTTGACAATAAAAAAAAGAGGGTGGAAAGGGCAATGTGAACACTTTGTTAAATTGTGTGTTATCACTCTTGAGGAACAAGATCTATCAATAACAAAAATTTCTAGATATGAAAAAAACCTGGCATTGTAATATTTTCATTATTATGAATGTAAAATTATACTCCTTTTTTATGATTAATTTACAGTTTGTATTCTTCCCTTTTTAAAAGTGTTATTTGTCATTATGATAGTGTCACTAAAATTATAGACATTGCACCCCAAAGTGTTAAAAATGTTAAGTTCTAGTTTTTTGTAAAGCAAAAACACAGTCAGGTAGCAAAGAACTTGAGATTCAACTAAACAGTAATACAAACACACGACCAAGACTTTAGAATATATATCTTGATTCCAGCCCTCCCCCACCCCCCTCCATACTAGGGCAAATGGTAAATGAATATTATAAAACCATTATTGTTGTACCTTAAACTTCTCTTGAACAACAGTGATTTCTTTTTTGCACCTTCTCGCTCATTCACAGATCTCACAAAAGTTTTGGAAATCTCTGCCAGTCTAATTTTATTATGTTGATTTAGTGTTTACTTAATTTCAAAGGGGTCAATTCACAGATTTATCGCAAAAAAAGGGAATGAATTTTCCTTTTCTCCCAAAGAGCTCCTCGGGGAGACTCCTTTAGAAACGTATAACTCTGATTGTCGTAACGAATTCAATGAAATGAAAACACATTATTTAAACGCAGGGTTCAACTGTCCGTTTTTTTTTGTGTGTCAACTGTCCTTCTTCAAGGTCATCTTTTTACAAATTTTTATTTGATTATCATAAATTAACATTGAAGTATCAGGAAACATAGCCAGGGCTAGTGGATGCGTTAGCTTTTTGCACCAGTTTCTGCATTGTGTATTGAAATGGCTTTGAGAAGGTAAAAAGAGTAAAGTGTACAATTATTACACCAGCACGTTGGCAGTTTTATCCAAAGTGGTTAAAGGAACACGTTGCCTTGGATCGGACGAGTTGGTCTATAAAAAGCGTTTGAAACCGTTTGTTATGAAATGCATATGGTTAGAAAGATGTTTACAAAGTAGAATATAATTATCCACACAAGTATCACTCAAAATTGCAAGGTTTTCATTATACGTCGCAAACTAACACGGTCAGCCATTTATGGGAGTCAAAAATTTGACTCCCATAAATGGCCGATCGTGTTACTGGACGAGGTAAAAAGAAAACCAAGCAATTTCAAGGGATATTTGTGTAGATCATTGTATTCTACTTTTACAACATCTTTCTAACCATATCGATTTTATAAAAAACTGTAACAGGACGCTTTTCAAGGACCAACTCGACCGATCCAAGGCAATGTGTTCCTTTAAGTACCCGAGACCACCTACATGTAGTGTTCAAACAGATGAATTAACAGGCAGGCTTTTATACTAAGCCTAATTCTTTGATTAGAATTTTATTTTAATTGCTCTCTAATTGTTTTCCTGCAAACAATAGACCCAAGTGATGGGCAAAATTTTTATTAAGTTACTGAAGCACAAACAGATTGCTGAACAATTTTCTGCTTAGCAGAAAAGAGCAGGATGCCGGTTAGAAATGATCAATATGAAACAGTGTTTTGGATGGTAACCTTATTCTGGTAAGCAAATTCTATTTGTGCCTAAGTCAAAGATCTATGAAATTGTGCCCTGATGGCTTTCTGGTTTGTTCACTGCATCACTTTAAAGGAACACGTTGCCTTGGATCGGACGAGTTGGTCTATAACTGAGCGTTTGTAACCGTTTTTTTTATAAAATGCATATGGTTGGAAAGATGTTTTAAAAGTAGAATACAATTATCCACACAAGTTTGCCACGAAATTGCGTGGTTTTCCTTTTACTGCGCGAACTAACACGGTCGGCCATTTATGGGAGTCAAAAATTTGACTCCCATAAATGGCCGACCGTTAAGTCGACGAGGTAAAAAGAAAACTTGTGCAATTTCGAGGCATGTTTGTGTGGATCATTGTATTCTACTTTTACAACATCTTTCTACCCATACGCCATTTGATAAAAAAAAACAGTTACAAACGCTTTTTATAGACCAACTCGTCTGACCCAAGGCAACGTGTTCCTTTAAGTGCTATACCTCACTGGGTACTGCAGCATTCAAACAATTGCGCAGAAACACATTGGTATCCCATGCTTCTTCACAATAGTGGACAGTGGCAGTACTAAGGTCTGTTGTATGAGGCTATAATGCACATCATAATACATTTTATGAAACTCATGTTTCATTCAGTGGTTTACCTTCCCTTACTATACACCATCAACACTTCTTTTAACCATATCTTTTTTTTATCACAACCTTTTTCCCCCTTCCCCCTTCCCTCTCTACGCTTCCTTCCGGTTTTTTTTTTAGCCAGCTATTTATCCTTTTGTGTCAGTAATCGATATTGTGTGTTATACTGTATCCCCGGCCCACGCCTCTCATTCAGTGCCATTATGAATTTCATACCTTGGTGAGTCTGCGTTATAGCCTGTGAGAAACCATCACATGCCTAGCTATGTGACAAAATTTTCTGGCTGGCACGAGGCATGGCTTTGCGGTCGGTGCGTTTGGCCGGGCCTGGGTTGTGCTGGCGCCGGGTTTGTTATTGATGCAAATTTGATGTCTACGCAACATGAATATAATAACCACATTGCGTCTCTCGTTTTGGACACAGTGCTTAAAATGATGCCTGCAAAAAACCTTGATTAAGTTTGGAATAATATTTCGGACTGTGTGAATATCAATCAGCTTTGAAGGGTTTATTGGTACTTTGTTTTACCATATTTTATTTTATGTAGTGTCCAAGGGTTTTTGTGGTCGAGGATTTAACTGCTGTTGGGGAAAAGTGAAATTAAATTTAATAAGAGTACATCTGTGTTTTTGGAATTATATTATTTCAGATCGGGAAATATAATAGAATTTTTTTTTAAGTTCTGAAGGTTGTTGGCCTTTTTTTTCTAGGGGGATGGAGATGGGAGTCAAACGTAAAACAAAGCGACAGCGATAGCATCAACACCTGTTTTGCCCAGGGTGAAGATAATTCAGTTATACACACGGGCAGTTTCGGGGATGAATCTTAAATGTATTTATTTGTTTTATTTCATTTGGACAAACTGGTGAAACAAGTTATTGGGAGTTTAAATTGAAACGAGTTTGATGGAAAAGTAATTTACTCTAGTAGTGTGTAATAGATGTGATAGAAATATGACTTGGGACAAATTTTTAGTTTAAATAATCACAGGGCATAGATGCAGACTCTTTGAAATTGCATTTTCTTTTTTTAATGATCGATTATTTATTTTTAAACATTGTTAATGGATGGTAGAACAAGTTCAATCAGGGTAAATTTTATTTAACTGTTCGGGGGTAAGCCAGCGTTATGATTACTGCGGCAGAAAAATGCTTGTAAGTAGGGTCCGATTTTATGGAGCAGAAAATGATGCTTAGCATTGGAAAAATCTGCTAGGGGAAAAATAGCAGGGAATCAGTCCCAAACTGATTAAGAGTGTACTATTTTGCTGGTAACTTATTTCTGCTGAGCAAGGTTGTTCTAGTGCTAAGCAATCTAGGGGATTAACAACGTCATGGATTCCGGTCTTGAAGTGTATTTCCGAAATAGATTTTAACTGCACCTGTTTCGTTTCTTTTCACAACGGATTTGAATTGTTGCAGCTTGTCCGCTCACCAGAACAGCCGACAAGTTATTTTGACTTTTGCTTTGCTTACGGTTCTAGACGGAGATTATAAAAGGGAAACTCTGCTAGCCTACAGGTGTTACGAAATTGGTTTGTGGAAGTTTAGTACTAATAGATCTTAAAGGCAGTAATTATTGGTAATTACTCAAAATAATTATCAGCATAAAACCTTACCTGGTAACGAGTAATGGGGAGAGGTTGATAGTATAAAACATTGTGAGAAACGGCTCCCTCTGAAGTAATTACCTACGAATTTGATTTCGAGACCTCAAGTTTAGAACATGAGATCTCGAAATCAACCATCTAAACGCACACACCTCCGTGTGACAGGGGTGTTTTTTCTTTCATTATTATCTCGCAACTTCGACAACCAATTGAGCTCAAACTTCCACAGGTTTGTTATTTTATGCATATGTTGAGATACACCAAGTGAGAAGACTGGTCTTTGACATTTACCAATAGTGTCCAGTGTCTTTAACATTAACCAGTGGTGTATTGTCCTTACAATGTATTTGCAGTTTCATACTTGTTTATAACCACAGAGGGCCTTGCATCCCAAAATGGCAATAAGTAAAAAAATAAGCCATTCTTCAACCTTCCAGAGAAGCCACACAAGAACTTCTTAGGAAGACATTATCACCACTAAACTCAAGTTACTTTAGCTTTGCATACATTCATGTCTGATTTATTATAATAGATGTTAAATTTGCATCGGGGATAAAGAATATTAATTTTGGTTTTTCCCCATACACCGATGTGTGCCTGTGATATTTTTTCACAGGACTCGGGAAAGTACTGAGTATACAGTGCTTACACACATCGGTGTATGGGTAAAAACCAAAATTAATAGTCTTATTTATTGTTCGCTTTAATGGATTTTTTAAATTTGCATCAGGGATAAAGAACATTCATTTGGTATTACCCATACACTGATGTGTGTTAGCACTGCACACTCGGTACTTTCCCCGACTTCTGTGAAATGGTTTACCAAAAAAAGAAATACCTCGGCTGCCGCTCCCCAGGTTGTATCGTAATTTCTGTGTGATCCCCGGCTACACTGCAGCCCTGGCTATCAGGAAATTGACAAAATAGGGAGACCGCCAACATAAAGCTAGATACAATGTAGCTCAGTTGGTAGAGCGCCGGCACCTTAGTCCGGAGGTCGTTGGTTCGGGTCCCACTCTAGTCATTTTTATTTGTTCATCCCCAAATCATTTTAAATTTACCAAGTCAGTTTCCCTTGTGGTTTATTATTTGATATTATTTGATATACACAAAACAAAACAAAATTTTAATGGGTTTTTGCCTGCCATTGACAGTGTCCATGTTTGTTGCAACTCCACTTTGTATTCCCTGTGCCAGCCATCCCTCACTTTAACGCTGTCGAGGAACTTGCCATATACTCTGCCACCGTGTAAGACCTCATAATCCCATAGGCCACAGGTTTCCACCATTTAAAATAAGTTCTATAAAATAAACTCTCTTTTGTCTAGGTACTTGCCGTTGCTACATGTAAACAGACTACTGCAGTTACGCTAATGACCCTACTGCCAATGCCATTGTTTGCACTGTAAATGCAGTTTACCGCTAATGGCCGACGCGGTGTGTGGCGCATCATACTGCTTGACTCATCAGTTTTAATATTTTATGTCAATTGTATGATCACTCAACTCTGTTGGCTTTCACTAATTGACGAAGAGGCTTTGCGGAGGGGATCAGTTTGATATTTTCTGCGTGGTTTACGACTGCTAATTTTAATCCCCTGGAGCCGGGTCGGTCGTTATTTAGTGTGGCCCTTTCATTTGTGGTCGTCCCCCCCCCCCCTCCATTGTTCCAGGCACTATCCCCTGGATCGTTAAAAGAAAAGAAAAAATAATTTTGTTTACAATTTCAATTGTGCGTTATTATATTGCACTGTAAAGCTGTTATAACCGTCTGAGGCAATCATTCTATTAAAAGGCGCATTTTTTTTTTCTATGCTTTTCTGGCTCATGCTTTACATCCTTTTAACTTGCCGTTTTTTCTCGCTGAGTCAGTTTGCAGTATTTTGGAATTATAAGACAAAAGATGGTAACACATTTCCGGGGGCACTCTAGCGGGAAATGCAAGCCAACCCTCGCCCCCCCCCCCCTTTTTTTAAATATTTTTTTGTATACAGTAAGTCCACTTGGCAAAAGGAGCGTGTTCAGACATGATTGATGAAGATGCGTTTTGTTGGTTGCATTTAATATATGTAAAACAAAATTCCCTCAAAATTTGTTTCCTCTCTGTTTCTTTCTCTCTCTAATAAGGGTTTTGCAGTTTGAAACTAAAATTTTGAAAGCCTTCCTCGAATCTTTGTTGGTGAATTCATTGTCATTTAACAATCCATTCCTAACATTTTTTATTTATTTTGTAAGCAAAGCAGTAATATTAGCTAATCAAAATTTGTTTTGTGAAGATTTTTTTCCCTTTTATGTCACTCTCTCTTTCATATGATACGATCCTTAAAATGATTTTGTTCTCTGTCAATTTTCCAAATTTTCAGAGCCATGCTTCACAGTGCAGTGGGACAAAGGGAACGAAAAAGTTCAAAAAGCATCCCCCATAATGTCTAGACCAGGCTATGTATGACTTTCGTTCTTTGTATTTTTAAAAACCAATTTACTTTTTATCTGCACTTGACTCCTTTTTTTTGTTCATTTTAAATTTTGTTGTTTTTACTCGGTTTTTACTTCATTTCAAATTTGCTCTTTTGCTCAACAAATTCTCTCTTCATCGTAGCAAATTGAGTGATTCAGCAATTCTTCCTTTTTTAATTCATTTATTTTGTTTCTTCTTCATTTCATTAAAGTGAGGGGAGAGGAGAACTCTAGGTTGTGCACTCTTCAGAATATTTGATCCCCTTCTTCACATTTTGAAATATTTCTTACCATATTGCATCACAGTCTTTGCTATATTCACTTATAAGAAGATAGTCTCTGAAATTTAAAGGAACATTGCAGAATTGGTATTTGCTAACAAAACAGTTGCTGGCAGTGTAAGCACTTTATGTAATCCACCATAAACATAAACTGACAAACCTGTAGAAGTTTGAGATCGATCGGCCATCTGGGTCACGAGAGAATAGTGAAAAACTTATTACAAATTTTGCATTGCATCGATGCCAAAATAAAAATGAATAAAACGCTAACTGAGCGATAAACTCCAAGCGCGAAGTTAGAATATTTATTTCTCATCAATGATGACATTTCAGACAGAATTATTTCAAGGGATGTTTTCAACTATCATCATCATTAGACCGTGTAAGTTTATTGTAAATCTGTGATCTTCACGATTTTTGTTTCTTACCAATTCGGTAACGTTCCTTAAATGTTTTCTGGTTTCATTAGCAAGTATGAAACCTTCAAGCAAGCGGGGTTCTTTGGGAGGGGGGGGGGGCGGGTGGGTCCTCAATCCCAAGTTTCAAAAATCATGAGCAGCTAGAATGAAACAAACACGTTTACGTTTCAACAATTCTGTTCCCATTTGTATATTTCATTTTCTTGACATCACAAAGATTAATCTGTAAAGGGGTGGTGCATTCAAGTCATTGGTATCCATGGTTCCCCTAGTATTGTTAAAAACTGGCAGGGGGACATTTCTAGTCCGTAAAACATTTTGAGCCCTGTTTTGGATTATGATTTGGAAGGATGGATTTGTCCCTTTCGTTAAGTTCCCAGTATAAAATGTCGTCAAACTAACCCATTAGTTTCTTGTATGTTTGAAAATGGCAACAATAGGTAATAATTCAACCGTGAACGTGATTTTTTTCTGTTATTACGCTTAAAAGAAGTATGGAATAAAATTATATTCTAACCTGTGGTATTAAAACATTGAAGTTCCAAATGGGCATGCAGGGCACTTTAGTTTGGACAATTGTGGAAAGGCATTATTAATGCTGCTCAAATGCAGCTTTTTTTAACCAGACTGAATCAAGTAAAATATTCAATGCAGAGAATTATTCAAGAAAACTGGGGCGAGATGGAACCCATTTAAGTAGTAGGGCAATATATTCTTAATATACACCATAATGAGCTGACATTTCTCGGTTGGATCTTTAAATCAAAGGCCGTGCCAGGATTGATGGCTTCGGCAGTTAGCTACGACCAAAATCGTATTGTCCAAAAGCAAGAACTGACTTGATTAAGGATACGGCATCAGTACCGTAAGTCCTCCAAAATCCACCCTCTGGTTTGGATCTGGGTTCAGCCAATGTCCATTAATGCAGGCATGATAAAAAACCTCCTACTTCTGATTTTCGATCATTTTGCTCTTGGGGAAAAAAAAAAAAAAAAAAAAAAAAACATGGACCAAATATCATGCCTGTTCATGGCTCCTTGGCCCAATTTCACAGAACTGCTTTTAAGCAGCTGGAGGTTACCAGCCAAAATATAATGTTATAATGTAGCATTTTCGACTGGTTTTTTCTTTCGTATTGGGTTGTTTATTTTTGGTTTTGTTTTGGGGGGTTTTGCTGCAGGGGGAGAGGGTGTTGCTTAGTAGACAAATTTGTCAAGCAATATTTTGTGCTTGGGCAGCTCAATGACATTAAGGACTGGGCAAACATGATGCAGTTTACCATTTTAATGAAATGTATGAGTGTTTAGTAGGGGGCATTAGGGATGGTAGTAGGGGGCTTTGGTAAGTTTGTTTTGTTTATTTTATTTTAATTCTTTGGATAAAACAAGCCCAGGCCGTCCAGGGAAGGGCAAAAGTAAAAAAAAACTGCCGTCAAAAAAGATGTGCCCTTCCAGACCTACATGTAGCTCATTTCAAACTAATATACAAACTTGTTCTCTTTCGTCATCTCCCGTGTACGCACAAAGAGTGAAGACCACGATTGTTACAATGTACGTACTCTGTTTTAACAGATTACGTACTTAAAAGTCAATTATTGGTTGTTACTCAATCAACTGGGTGTCTATGGTGTAGTCTCCAAGAAGCAGCCTGACACTTGCATCAAATTACAACAATAATCCACCCACAACTGCAATGGAGATATTACAGAAAAATAACGGGGTTGTCGACTCCAGGGTTTGCTCTGTCTTCTTGAGTATATTCTAGCCTGTGTTCATTTTCTCGGGAGTAGTATGCACGAGGAAAGGAGCTGAGGTGTTTTGGTAATGCATAAATAAAATCATTTGGTTCACTCGATCTGTGATTTAAACCAGAAAACAAACACCACGGCAAGTCCGTCTCCTTCTTTTTCGGTTTGTCTTGGAGTTTTTCTTAAGCCCAGGCAATGTAACACCGAGGCAAAGCGAGATCGCATCCTAAATTACACAGCTTTAGTTGCTAAACGCAAGCGGGTGATAGTTCATGGATATTCAGGGTTGCTTCTTGAAGGGCTTAACGGCTTGTCTTGTCTCTCTTGAGTGTCTGTTGCGTTTCCTCTTGTGAACGGGGCGCTCTCCACTGACAGTGTCCCACTTCTTGTTGGGGACACTCTCCAAGGACATTAATAACTCAGAAGCAGGGGGGGCTCATGAATATTCAGGATTGGGTGGGGGGTTTGTTGGTGGGGGTCATCACATCTGCTGGAGCCGAATCCACTGTTGAAAGGGTGGAATTTCTTGTGGAGATAACGAAAATAGGAAGGATATTTCTTTATTTCCCAGGAGGGATTACTGTGGTCACTTGAGAATTTGTTCTCTCCTTTTTTTGTTGTTGTAACTTGGTTATACGATGGCTAACTGTTGATTCAACCAATGAGTTTTTTTGCAGAGTTAAACTTGCTGGGTGTTATCTTGACCTCAATTGGGTATGGTCATCTTTCACTGTTTTTTTCAGAACTTTTGATTGAGATTTGGCTGGACACTGGACACTACTGGTAATTGTCAAAGACCAACCAGTCTGCTCACTTGGTGTATCTCAACATATGTATTAAAAAGAAACTGTGAAAATTTGAACTCAATTGGTCGTCGAAATTGCAAGATAATAATGGACAGATGGAAGGAAAAAACACCCTTGTCACACGAAGTTGTGTGCTTTCAGATGCTTGATTTTGGGACCTCAAAATTTAGTTCTGAGGTCTGAAAATAAAATTTGTGGGAAATTACTGCTTGTTACCAAGTAAGTTTTTATGCAACAAATTATTTTGAGTAAATACCAATAGTGTCCAGTGCCTTTAAATGTATTTGAAACTTTTGGTTTTTGCACCCATCAGCAGGTTCCTCCGAAGTAATATTTGTAGTGTTCAGCCAGGAGTGCTTTTTGACTGGTGTAATTCTTGATTCCAATTCAAGGGGAACGAGGACATGAGTTTATGATTCAAGGCTATACCTCGTAATCAATGAAGTTATACGTGCCATGGAATACTCACGCTCTATCAAATTATAGATGTCTCCTGCATGTTAAGTTTTTCGCTGGCCAGGCTTGAGAAATAATATAAATGAAAATTGCAAAATTTTTGATTCAGCCGAGGCATCATTAAGTTGCTGTAAAGCTGCATAGATAACCATCCCAATGAGATATTGAGTGGAAAATGGGCGCTGCCTGAAATCCGATATCTCCGGTGCGTTCCTGCTTGCCATTTCACCTCGGGTGATGATGACGGAAAACCGGGGAATTATTATCGCAGTGTCATCTGATGAGATTAAATTTGTCATTAGGTCAGCGGCTCCCCGGGGGTCTTGAGGCTGGCTGGTGCGAATGCCAATTGGACTTGGGGCGGATGGAAGGGGGGTGGTTGAGGCAGGCGTACAGCGCGAGGGGGACAGACCAGACCTGCAGGGCATTATAACCCGACGCTAAGGCAGTCTTCGTTTCCATTTAACACCTTTTCATCTGGATGGACGGTTTGAGACACGGCTAAAAGTTTGGGGCAGGAAGAGATTTAAATGCGAAAAGAAAAAAGGATAGCGGGGCTTGAGAAGTGAGAAGATCAGTTTGCATTACGGTGGACATAGGAGATAAATCTTCTATAATGAGCATGCCGTGTTCTCTTTACATGTGGTTGGTGTGAAAGGAAGACTTCAGCTTGATTTGGAAGTCCTCGTCTTATGGACAGAACGCTCTCAGGAATTCCATGGCGCTGGAAAGTCTCTTCTAAGGTTATACGTGCTGCTCAGCCTTCGGCTGTAATTTTTTCCTAGAATCCCTTGAGTGAGAAAAGAAACACCACTTCTAAGTGCAAATTCAGCAGTTTGTATTTGAGTCTGAAGTCGTGACTATATATGAGATTATGTATTTTTTTTACATACAAGAAGCTGTAATGACCTGATGTTTTAACCATAGTAGAAGAGGTTTATTTTCAATTCAAAGGCTTAGACAGAAAGACATTTCAAAAGACTATGCTAGGTAAGAAACATCAGGAAAGTTTTACTGCTTGTGTTTGTACTACATGTACATACACATTTCTTTTGGCAGTAAGCATTTTATTGAAGCTATTTTTTCTTTTTCTCCCTTTGTGTTATTGTTTTCAAAAATTCATGTCACGTTTACTTGGTTACCTAGTTGTGCACCCTGATCCCCCTGTTTTGAGTTGTTGGTTTGGTTTTGCATCCGCATTCAAATATTTGGGTAAAGTTCCCTTTTACCACCGAGGATATATTGATAATGTTGGATCCCCCTCCCCCCCCCCCCTCCAGGCCTGATACTTCACGTAGGCAACTGAGGCGACTGCCTCCATGCCCCCCTGGTCATTGCCTAGTGCCCTTATAATGCTGCAGTAGAAGTTCCTCATAGGGTGGCCTTTACAAAGAAGAAAAAGGCCTTGATGGCCTTGCCCTTTCAAAAATGAAGCGTACAGGCCTCATCAGCCCCCTGATTTATACAGACCTCAGGTTTGACGTGGGTTTGTTCACCCTGTGTGTGTTTGTGTGTGTTGCTCCTGGCTTCATCAATAAACCAAGTTCATTTATTGATGCCTTCCTTTGTCACCATAGATGGATGTCTTATTTGCAGTGAGACGTTAAAGCGGCGGATTCTCAAGTGAAATACTCGGTCTTCCTGTTGAATATATATATATGCCAAATGTTTGGGGTTTTGAGAAACTGATAATCAGACAGAAAAGGCCTCTGTTCATCCTCAACTACCGTAAATAATTGCTGGCCCAGGATGATCGATGATCGACAACTGTTACTGTTTACTAAACACCAGGAGGGGGGAACGGTGAAAAAAATGTAGACTGTGTGTGTTGGATGCAGATGCAGTGCTGGCTGCTTGTTTGGGAATGAGAGACTGTTAATACGCTTTTTATGGGGGGGGGGGGTTAATACATCATGAATGATGTGTGTCTGTATCTTACAAAAATCATCGAATGGAGAATGTTATCAGATATCAACGGGAGGGAGAGTTATTGTCTGTAAAACAGTGTACGAGACAGGGTGGTATTTTGTGGTGTGTTGTTCACCCCGATGCCATTTTTGTCTGTTCGCAGAGCCGGATTGTATTTCAAATTTATTGATGTTGGAAAAAAAAAAAAAACGGAAATGTTCTTTTCTTGACCTGATGACTTCAGTTTCTTTATATGGCTGATGTTATCTAAAAAATCTTGTGACTTTCTGCACAGTCAAACACATTTTTTCTTCTTTATTATTGGAGACCATTTTTGTCGGAAGTAAGGCAAATTCTCAGGAAAAAAATATGACACCTTGGTTCTGTGTATTTGATTTGACTTAAGTGTGAACTGTTGATGGAGACCACTATTAAGTGAAATTTTTCTCAAGAAAAAAACATGAGACCTCGGTTTTTGTGGTGTATAATTTTTTTAATTGACTTTAATTTGAACTAGTGCGAGCGTCCACATATAGGGGGAAATTAGCTTTTCTACATCCTCCAAGAGAAGACATGACTTGAAACTGCACAATTTGGATTTGTATCCTCTCTCCCAAAAACCACATGGCAGATTTTCCCCTTAAAAGCTCCCTGTCTTTTTCCCTTTTTCATCCGATTTCTCATTATGTCTGTTTTCTAATTTGATTCCCTATTTTTGGAAGGGCTTCTGTTCATCAGATTAAGCCACATGAATTGCAAATTGATATCAAATTAAGGTTTTGTTTTATTAGATGAATGGTTCCTGCAGAGACCATTGTATAATTGCCCCCGGGGAGAACATAATTGTGTTTAGTCAGGGTAGGGGGGTCATTTTAAGCCACCTTTTACCTTCAGATATTCCCTTAAAGGGTTTTGATACCTTTTGTAGATCAGGTTTCTTTGGCTATGATATAAATCCCTACTCGCTGTGAATGAAGATGTATGTAGTATAAGTTACCTGTTTAAGTTTCAGCTTCTGTAGTAATGTCCTGTTTTTGAGGAGAAAAAAGTGAAAACCACAAAGCAATTTTTCTTTAGTTGCCTAAATACCAGTACTAGTAAATCTGTTGCAGGGCCTACATGCTAGAATAGTTTACGAGACACTGTTTAACTAATTTCTTGAAAATGACAGCACCACATCAAGTGTAATATTTTAAGCGAAGCCTTTTACCATCATTATCTTCAAACCCTGTGTTTTGTCTCCTATGAAAAAGTACCTAAACCCGTTAAAGCCAAAAACAAATCTTTGAACGATTACTACTCTTTTTCTTCTTCATATTTCTGTTTTCAGCTGTTATTTTTTTTCTTACAAACTATCTACCTCTTTATGAATACATCAAAATTGTACCATATTTTGTTATCCATACCAATTGTAATTTGTCCTTGATACCATTTTAATTAAATGCCAAATAATCGTAGCACATTCTTGCTCAGTTTTATCTTTAATCTATGTGCCATCTTGTAACGCGACAATTTATCTTAAAGTCAGTGGACACTATTGGTAATTGTCAAAGACTAGCCTTCACAGTTGGTGTATCTCAACATATGCCTAAAGTAACAAACCTGTGAAAACTTGAGCTCAATCGGTCATCGAACTTGCGAGATAATAATGAAAGAAAAAATACCCTTGTCACACGAAGTTGTGTGCGTTTAGATATTTGATTTCGAGACCTCAAGTTGAGGTCTCGAAATCAAATTTGTGGAAAATTACTTCTTTCTCGAAAACTATGGCACTTCAGAGGGAGCCGTTTCTCACAATGTTTTATACCATCAACCTCTCCCCGTTACTCGTCACCAAGAAAGGTTTTATGCTAATAGTTATTTTGAGTAATTACCAATAGTGTCCACTGCCTTTAACCTATGTGCCATCTTGTAACGCGACATTTTATCTTAAAACATGATTCTATGTTCACTTCCATTTTAACCCACTTCCAACTTTTCTTCTAGTCCAATTATAAGCTAAAATAATAGTTTTCAGAAATCATATCTTCTGAAATACATGTTATATTTTTTGGTTCGTCTCGTGGATCTATGAAATTTAGGAGGAGTCACAACTCTCCTCCCCCTAAGCACCACCATCCCCCTCCAAAAAAATATTCTGCCTAGTTTTTGTTTCTTTTCTGAATAGTCAATTAATTGCATTAACAAAACTGGACTTTCTTTCTTATCTTTTTACAGAGATACTCGTGTAGTACGAGATCCCACAAAAGACAACCGGTCAAAAGGATATGGTTTTGTCTCCTTCGAAAAGGAAGAGGTAGGTGTTTTTAAGGAAAACCTTTTTTTTTGTAAATCGTAACAAAGTTGTAACAATGCAGCCAAACTGTAAACTGGTGATATTGTCATTGTATAGACCTTTGTGCATCTAACCAGGTTTGTTCCGCCATTGCTAACATGCAAATATTCCAAGTGTTCTTTTTTTTTAACGCATAGTCATCTTCAAACAATGATGTTGCCACAATTTTCTAAAATTCCAGCATGATGCAAGTCGTGTCGCGACCATGTGGTTAACACACCCTGGACTCAAGCTGTGGTGTTTCTGTTCAGCAGAGTGTGGATTCGAGTCCCAGTCTTCAAACTTGTGTCCTTGCTTCATTTAACCTCTGGATGGATGTAAAGCCCCAGCCGTCGATTTCACAAAACTCTTCCTAACTTAAGACTAATCTTAGGACTTAGGACGAGTCCCAACCTTGCACTGTAGCATGCAGACCTTAAGATTAGTCCTAAGTTAGGAAGAGTTACTCGTCCTAACTCGAGATAAGACGAGTCCTAACTCTTTGTGAAATCGACGGCAGGTCCTGTGTGTTGTGTAATGGTGAAATGCGTGTAAAAGAACCCAGTACAAGCCAAGGAGTTTGTCCCCACGTTTTCTAGTATGGTTATCTGCACATTGCGCCACAGCGCCTTGTACACCACAAAATGGGTTTTAGAATTTGAACAGGAGCTTTGCATAAAAAAAATATATATGATGAGCGCTTTGAGATGCCCTCGGTGGTGTGATATTTTTATCAAAGCCATCGCATTACGCGAACAGGTTTGTCACAACATCTTAGTTAGAATTGGTGAAAAACACTTGTACAACTCAATTGATAAAGACCTGAAACAGATTGGTCAATACACAAAAAGAAGTTAAAACAAAGCTAATCAGCTACTTGTTGATTGCCGAATGTATAAAGGTTCATAATGGAAGACATCTTTTCCTCGCAGGAAGGTATGAATTTCTATTGCCACTTTACAAAGAGCACTCACAGCAATAGACACTCAACAGCAATTGCTGCTAGCTAGATCCAGGCTCTCGATTCATAATACGAGAGAATGTTCATCCTAAAAAGATAGATCACCTTAGAATACATGATGAGCAAGAGGCGGACCGCCCCCCCTTTCCTGCCTCTCTCACTCCTTCTCTCAACCCTCGTGCTAAGACCGCATCCTGCTAAGGGCAGGTGCTATCGTGGTTATTTTTAACATCCAGCAATCTGCCTGGCTACAGTCTTCCCCAAGCTGCCTTATTTCTTGCATACATGAGTGAGTTTGATGCCGATGTAAATATTTCAGACCTGGTTAATATTAAAGCGGGTTCCATCCAGACGGCAATTTGTAGCAGCTTGATGTGGTCTTTTTGGATGACACAAAAAAATCGGATTACAAATATGCGGCTGTTTCATTACTCTGTACACCGGTTATAACCTTACATCAGCGCTGCAGCATGTCATACAAAGTTCATAAGTTTAGTCTCATCTGTGAGTCTGCATCTCGAGAGATGGGAATGTCTGATGGAGGCACACATAATTGCCAAACAATTCAGAATTTTACTCATGTTTTTATAGAATACAAAATAAATTGAATAGATTGTTTGGGTGTGTTTGTTTTGTTTTTTTTTCTCAGAGTAAAAATGTTTGTACGTATGTTAAGGATGAGGTCTCATGATTCAAAAACTTTGTCCCACTCATCACTTACAGTAAAAATACTTGGTGCTTTGTATCCTTTGGAAAAGGCGCGTTATAAATACAGTTATTATTATTACTCTTTTGGGCAGGGAAAATGTTTGAAGCGTGAGCTGTAGCTATAAAAGTCTCAACATATTGTTTTTTCTTTCCTTTCAACAGGAGGCCAAGAATGCCATTAAAGGAATGAATGGTCAGTTCTTAGGAGGCAAGGTGATCCGCACAAACTGGGCTTCACGTAAGCCTTCGGAGCAAAAGACAGAAAGTAAGTTTGCAACTTCTCTAACCGCTTTTGCTGTCCCACGATTTCTCAAGTTTTTGCCCTCATCAGGATACTCGTCTAGTTACACTTTCAAAGACAGCATACACATGTAGAAACTATAAGAAGTGCTGCAGAAAATTCGTCCTTTCAAGGTGGCCACAGCAAATGTTCATCTGATGTAACTATTAATAAGTTGGCTACCAGTATCTTAAAAACATGGAGAAGTACATGGTTTTTTACTTATAATGTAACTGAAGAGCTTGACTTATCTTCAAACAGACGCTGAGCATAAAAAAAAAATAGCTTGATCAAATTGTTATTAAGAAGAAAAGAAAAGGGAAAAAAAGAAAAACAATTTGGACGTATAAATCTGCAAAAGTATCTGGTTACCTGTTTTTTTGCTAAGCAGAAGTTGCCTGCAATCATCAAATTCACATGGGCTTATCAGCTCAGTAGAATTGGGCTAATAAGAGTAGTGGGTGATATGGGGGGCTTTAGTCTGAGAGACACGCAGTTAGGATTTCAAATTGATATCAAATCCGGGAGAATTCTTACCAAACTTATAAAACGATTGAGTTGGAAGAAAAGTGTTCTCATATGGGAAATTGCCCATTGCCATCCAACAGCTGAGCCTGTGTGACTGCGATGAAATTCAGGCCAGATATTTTACGGAGGCAACGAAGGCGATTGCCTCCATGCCCCCCCTGGTCATTGCCTTGCTGGTGCCATTGAGATGCTGCAGTAGATATTTACAATAACCAACAGGGTGGGCTTTACTGTGGAGAAAACGCCTTGGTGCCTTTGCCCTTTCAAAAATTAAAAAACGACGCATACAGGCCCGAAAATTAGTCGTTGAAACACATGCACATTGCGCTAGTTTCGTCTTGCCCTTAATAATATGCTACAGTAGAAATTTATACTTTCCTTCTACGTGTAGGGTGTCCTTTTCATTTTGTGTAGGCGCCTTGATCGGTTTTCTGGAAAAGTGCGCATTATAAATCCATATTATTATTATTATTATTATTATTATTATTTACCATGGAGAAAATTGCCTTGGTGCCCTTACCCGTTCAAAATTGAAAAACATTCATACAATGCGTTAGTCTGGTCTGGCCTTCCCTTAGTAGCAAAGTTGAATGGTCACGCATTTAAATCAAGCACAGCATTCCATTGGATGTCGCCGGATTTGGGGGGTGTTACGTTATGAATTCAACATTCAGATTGAGGCACTCCGGCAGTCAATTCGGCTCCTTGTGACTTGGCGCTATTGTCCAGAAATGCAAAGCTGTGATGTGGAGAAACTATGTAGTATGTTCATAAATAGTCGGTGCTCAGCCTCCGGAGTAATGATTAAAATGTTTGTTTGTCGCCAGGGCGCAATTATAGAACAGACGTTATAAATCAAGGATTTGGTGGTTGATTTGTGTTGGTTACATTGTGTTGTTATTATTGAGTCTGTCGAGATTGAGTGCTGACTGCAGGGGGGTTTTCGACGGAGGCTTTAGGATCAACTTTTCGCAAAATGAAAACCTTTCCAAATAACTCCATCGCATTTATCAGTCATTCATGTACTCTTTGGGTAATTGCAGTTTGCAAATGCTGGTTTGTCGAATAAGCTTGTAAATGCACTTTGTTTTAAAGGCACCAGCCTATCTGGGCAACCTGGCTTTACGGTTTAAGTATGCAAGAGTAATTATCTACTGAGCATGAAACAATTTTCACAAGCAGAAATTGATAACTAGTCTGAATGTTTTTTTATTGTATGGTCAGTACCCTCCAAATTATTGCTAACCTCTATCATTTTGTTTATATCATGCTCGATATGTTGCAAAGGGTGACCCCCACCCCCCCCCCCCAAAAAAAAAAAAAAAAATTCCCATACTTGAATACACTATTTTCCTCCCCTTAAAATCCTGTAAAGATTTCTTACAGAAAATCTTGCAAGATAAAAATGTCCAAGATGGAAATGTAAAACAAAGATTTCTTAGAGAAGTATTGCAAGATAGAAATGTCCCAATTTAATTTGGCCAATTTTTGTGTAGTGTAAAAATTGACGTTTTCTCCGTGCACTCTTTCTCTCCCTCTCTCTACAGCAAAGTCACACGATGAAGTTTATGCTCAAGCTAGTGTCAACAATTGTACAGTATACTGCGGTGGTATTCAAAATGGAATGTCAGGTCAGTAACATGCAGTCAATATTTCCACAAAATGATCTCACTTGAGATCGTTAAATAAGTTCATTTGGATAAATCGTGGATTGTGAGGTTCGTTTTTTTCTTGAATAAAAATAAATGTAGATGTTACGTAACTGCAATATGTGTAATTTGGGGTTCAACAAAGATTAATTAGATTAAATTAGATTAAAAATATTTATTGTCATGATAAAAAAAAACATGAAATTTGTCTTCCGTGTGTAAAGGAGACTGTACAATACATACAAGGAAGACATAGCAAAAATAGACAACAAGAATAAAAATAAAATTTTAAAATTGACTAAAGCAGGATTTGAACGAATAACCGTCGGTTTAACGTGCCTTGATACTTAACTTGATATTAAAGGCAAAGGTGGTAGCTTTTATGGCATATTAGCCTTTCTCATGCATCTGGAAATACACAATTCTTTGCAACAAGGGTGTTTTTCCTTTCGTTATTTTCTTCCCAACTTTGATGATCAATTTAGCCCATATGTTCACAGGTTTGTTAGTGTTTGTAATGTACGTATGTTAAGACTATGGCACACAAAGTGAGGATACTGGTCTTTGACTTTTACTGAAAGTATACCCTACCTTTAAAACAGTGAGTTCAAAATATTTTTACGGTTAGCTTTTCTCCCTTTTTCCCTTTTTTTTTTTTTAAATTGTATTTTAAAACAAATTCTCTTTCAACTTTTCTCTCACAACATTTTTCAATTGAGTATTTCCCTTTCGGCACAAAGTGTAGTTTCAATCTGTCAAAATGTTATTGTATCAAGTTATTAAATTTCCATTGATGTTGTTCAGAGAGATATTTCCCTCACGTTCTTTCTTATAATCCTTGGTGCCAAAGACCCACCGGGCAGGAGAGTTTTCACAGCTTCCTTTCATTTTTCACACCTGTGTTTCTGTCCTGTCCAGTGTGTACGCAAAACACTGACATTTGAACGATTGGTTTAATGGGGGGGGGGGGGGGGCTCACAAAAAATTGAAGTTCCCTTTCTATCCATCTTGTCATTCAGACAAAATGTTTTTTTAAATAATTTATAAATATATTTTTTAATATAGTTTATGTTAAACCTGCATCGGGAATGCGCCTTATTTTTGACCGTATGAGGGCGCTCTCAAACATACTGGTATCACTTTGGGGGTATATTCTTTCATACCCAAAACAATTATTGAAAGACTGGAACACATTACCACCACAGACATCATATTCTCATGGACAGTAAGATCTTTAAATGAACTGTTATAAGTTGCCTCTAAAGCAAACTAAAATTAGGCGATTAAAACTGTGCAGGATGAATCGGGTATACACTGGAAGTGATAAAAATACTATTGAGAAATCAATTTCAATGACAAATTGAGTTAAAACTTTCACAGGTTTGCTTTTTCATGCATATGTTGTGATACACCAAGTGAGAAGACTGGTCTTTGACAATTACCAAAGGTGTCCAGGGGTGGATTTCACAAAGAGTTAGGACTAGTCTTATCTCGAGTTAGAACCAGTTACTCGTCCTAACTTAGGACTATCCATGCAATTTGTATATCTCCTAGGACTAATCCTAACTTGTTAGGATTAGTCCTAACTCTTTGTGAAATCGACCCCAGTGTCTTTAAATGGCCGAAGTATTCATCCGTTAGCTTCCTAAGAGCTTCAACAAGCTCAAGAGAACCCCTGTAACAAAGACCCCTGGACAATTCCTTGTGGACTCATCATTTGAACTATACGTAATGGAGTCAACGTGGTTCTTATCCAGCAGTCTAGTACAATGTCATTCAAGGCTTGATAAATAATTTAGATTGTACTCTCCACACTAGGGGGGGGGGGGGGGGGGGGTGTCACACACTATGCCGTCCATTGTAATGACGGAGCCTAACCATAATTACACTTCCTACATAATTGAGAGTGATGAGGTAAAAAAATATACATATATTTTTCTTTTTTTTTACTGATGACTTCTTGTCATTAAGAAGCCCTTGGAAATAGAAAAAAAATGTAATTAAATTATACGATGCTATGAAAATTATAACCGCTACTTTGGAGGCGGTAATTAATCTGCACTCTTAAATCACCTCGGCTTGCATGTTTCTGCGTTTTGTTCTGAACAGCCCTTACTGTTGTGGCATTGTCATTGTACTCTGTTTAACTCTATATTAATTTGTCTTGCTTTTTTTTTCTTCTTCCTTTTTTTGTATATTCTTGACAAAACAGAAGAGTTACTACGCCAAAGGTTTAACGAATACGGCACTATACAAGAAGTCCGGCAATTCCCCGAGAAGGGTTATGCATTCATTCGGTAAGTGATTAGTGTGCAGGAATGATCGTTGGTTGGGAAGGGGGGGGGGACACTGTTATTCAAGCACTGGGGCGACTAATAATAGCGGACCGTTCATGGGCGGCAGGTTCCTGTGTTATGAAGCGGCATTAGAGTGAATTTAGCCATATTGATTACACACAAGCAAAACTCTGCATGTCCATGGGTTAGATTTGAATGATTCAACGCGCAGTGAGCCACAAGCATAATGACATCGGCCTCTAAGCCTTCTTATTCCATTGTTAACGACAACAGCAAATTAATTTTCTGCGCTGGAACAGTCAAAAGTGTATTTGTTTCTCTTCTTGGGAGCTTGCATGCTGCTGTGTTGCATATTTTATTCTGAGGGGAGGGGGAAGGGGTTCAGAAGGGGTACATATAGCTGTGTAAGTGTAGAATGCCTAGTATTGTGGAGTACCCTAAAATTCCCTGATAACTTTAGAATGTGGCATCCATAAAGCACCACTTTGTTTGTTGCGGCGTGTAAAATCAGCCTAATTTCATGGCTCTGCTTACCCTGTTCAAAGAATCTGCGCTTACGGAAGCAGGAATTACGCGCTTTAATAATACTGTCAAGCATGTATCACAGGTTATCAGGGAATACGCTTGCAGTAAGCACAGAAGCTAGTGTAGCTTAGTTGTCATTGTACTTTTTCTTATGGGGACTGTATACGACCAGGGAACTGTGATTTAATGCTGCTTTTGCATACATCTGTTGTAGTCTTGTTTTTCTTTGTTAGTGTGACAATGAGTCCTTTGAAAAACTTATTAATTACCATTCATAGAGCTACTTAAGCACAAATATACCTTAGCACAATTTCCAACATGGTTACCAACTAAACTACCATGTCACTAACACAATTTTAGCATGGTATCCTGCTTGAGCAGCTTTATGAAATTGGGCCCAATATTGGGGAGAATGCTCAAGGCCTGTCCCATTAAGATGACTTGCAGCCAGTTTCACAGTGCTGCTCATCGTTGAATTCGCTTAATACGCCTCGTGCAAATTATTTGACATGGGGGTGCTATAAGCACAGAGTTCCACGGTGAGCGATGCCGCAAGATTTGCTACATGTAGCTTTTAATTGTGGCTATAGTATGGGTTCAATCCTGGGTTATAAGGCCGGTTCATACTTCCTGCAAATGCTTCATGCAAAGCAAATTTAACGTCGCAGCTCTGTTTTGCTGTGATTGTTTTGCAGTTGTTCAGCCCCAGCTGATGGGAACACGGCTTTTGTTACTCTAAACTGACTACCCTTTTCTCCATTGCAGGTTTTTATCTCATGAAGAAGCCACAAGAGCAATCGTTGGTGTCCACGGTCATCTGGTAGGAAACTACAAAGTTAAATGTTCGTGGGGGAAAGAAACACAATCAGATCCTGCTGCTCATGCTCAGGTAAGCATTCAGCCGAGGCAAATCAAGTTGGTACATGTAGAATTTTGAAATATTCTGATAAGGATAATTCAAGTGTACTGTAACTAATAGTCTTTACTGTCTGGTTTTGTTATCAACTTTTGATATGAAGAAATAGGGCAACTTATTCTGCTGTAATTTTTGAAACTGTTCAATAGCACTCCGCACTAATGACGTCTGTTCTGCTCAAAACACCCGTCTGTCAGACAAGCATTCCACTACTTTATCGATCACGTCATCATCAACGCGTCACATGGCACTTGTAGCAGTAGTGTAACACAAGTAAACATGAAATGTGGACACGTATGTGCGCATATGATAGTGAAATTTCGAACTTTTACCTGAGATCCGTTGTTAAGTGTTTTTGGCACCTTTTGTGATTCTTTAAAGGGTATTAGTTTTGGGGGTTTTGACATGAGTTTAAAAAAAATAATCGTGAGGGTGTTTTATTAAATAGTTATCTTCATGGGCAATAGCCTTTTTAATTACCTTATGGTGTGAAAAATATTAATATATATGAAACAGCAATCGATTGTCTGAACCGACATTGTAGTTTTGGTACCCACAGACCCCCCCCCCCCCCCTGCCACACTGTCCTGTCTACTGATAATGAGCTTGATAAGAAAGCTGAGTGGGTAAACAAGTTCGCCACTTCAACACTTTTCAGTTCAGTGAAAGGGCAAACTGTAAAATTTGTATTTGGTCTTATTGTCACTGTAGTGACAACCTCCAAAAATTGGGGACTGAGAGATTGAGGTGTTTACTTCCAGCTTGAGCATGAAGCTTGAACTAATCCCCCGCCGGTCTAAATTTAACTAGTCGACCGTTTTATGTGATCCCTTTCTTTGTCGCTTTTTTTCCCCCTTCTCCTTGTGTCTGTCCCGCCATTCCACTCGGTGATACACTTCTGAAGATGGAGGCAGGTCTCCTCCTTGGCACATACGGCGTAGGCTAGGCTGGCCAATTTGATTGGGAGGTGTGAAAGACTGTTGCGACCCATTCAATTCCCCGGTGGGTCACTGCTCCGGCGAAGGTGTCGATGCCACTTCGGGAGAAACACAGTGTGGCGATCCTGAGGCCGATTCAGGGCGATTGATTCTTGTGCAATCCAAACAGAGAAGGCAATTACCCAATTTCACAGTCGCCATACTGTTTTCTCCCATTCCTTGCCGTATTAACTCTCTTGTTGTTTTAGGCCGCTTATGGACGAAGAGAATTTCTTCAAGCATGTATGTTTTTTTAAATATGGTAAATCGATAGATTGAATGCTTATATCGTAGAAATAAACCAAAATAGATAGTTGCGGAGACATGATAAGCGGTAGCTGATGAAAGACTAGGCCATGGATGAGATACTGCTGATCTTGCCATAATGTTTGACTGATCTCTTCAGTGATGCGTTTTGGCGGTGCCGTAGCCATACATATATAACCCAACACTCTCTACACTGGTAATTTGCAACCATCGGTAACTGCTTTTCACGGTACCTGGGCCGTTCGTACCACGCCTGACCGTTCACTTCTTTCCCCCCTGCCTATGCGGAGTCAAGCGAACAAAATACTGATAGACATAAATGGGGGACATGCTGCACACAAAAAGTACAGTGGTCCTGGAAACGCGGTCTACATGGGGAGGAGCGGAAGAAAAAAACAGGGCAAGGAAGTCTGACTCGCCTTACTGCATGGTTACTTTGACAATCTCCTTACATCGAATGAAATTTCCATTTTGTACCCTCTATCCATTCTCTTTTGTGTACTTCCATTTTGTTGTGTAGCTTTTTGTTTTGTCATTTTATTTCTTCTCCGCCTAAGGTTGGTGTTATTTTCTACATCATTAATGTTATTTTCCCACCTCTCCTTTTGTTATTGACACAACCACAGTGTACTTTTTTAACACATTGACGACATTGTTAATCATTGAAATTGGCGCAGCTTTGTCAACCAGTCAGCAAGAGTGGATTATTTAATAATTTCAGCTCAATCATTTTGAACTTTTTACAAATTACTCCTTGGCTTTTGATGTGTATGTCTCATTTGATTTGTGTTTTGACTGTAAACCGTTTTTATACAAACACTCAAAAGTACACTGTACACCTCGTTTTTTCCATCTTATAAGTTAAAGACCTGCTTGAACGAAAATGTCAAGTTGTGAACTTTGCTGAATTTCAGGAAATCGAGTTATATGTCTGTATAAATATTTTTTAATTGTGTCAAAAAGAAAACGATCATTTTGAATACTCTTATCCAGCGCTTTTCTGAGAGATTTGAGGAAAGCTCTGTTACCTGGTTACGTAATCACTATCAAAACGTCATAGTTGGGAGCTCCAACTTGTGGAGCCGCTTTGATGCAGCGATTGTTAATTTAAACTATAATTAACATTGAGAATCTGCTACATCAGTGGTTTTCAAATGAGCAAAATGTGTCCGCATGATTGGGGCTCTGCACCTCAACATGATGGGCTCCCCTCCACCTCTCCGTATTGAATAGTCACACCCCTGTTTCCATAAACCTCCTCTGGAGAGGATTCTCTCCTTCAGCTTCACCCCCCCCCCCTTTCCTTCTCCACTTTACTATCCCTGTTTGCCCAGTCATTGGCCGGTTGCACACAGTGACAGCTGATGACCCTTAGCAGGGTGTTAGAGCAAATACGAGCGACTTGTTTCTGGAACCGCCGTGCAGCGCCCACACCTGCGCCTCCTCACACATGTGGGGAGACCGGGGTATCGTCATACGTAACTGATTAGCATTGTCTAGGGACATTACTAATTGGGATGTTAATTCTAGCATGGCAGGCAAAAATCATGCAATACTTACATATTTGTTTTAGGCCCTGCTCTCTCCAAGGCTTGTACGGGACAAACTTCTTTACTTCATCTGATAGAATAATTAATTTTGTTGTCAAGGTTTGGCATCTAAAGGCAATGGACACCTTTGGTAATTGTCAAAGACCAAGCCTTCTCACTTGGTGTGTCTAAACATAAGTAAAAAAATAGCAAACCTGTGAGAATAGTTGAAGAAAAAACACCCTTGTCGAACAAATTGTGTGCTTTTTAAATGCTTGAAAATTGATATCTCAGCTGAGGTCTGGAACTCAATCAAATATTTTAATTAGATTTTGCTCTCTCAAAAACTATGCTACTTCAGAGGGAGCCGTTTCTCACAATGTTTTATACTATCACTAGCTCTCCATTGCTTGTTACCAAGTAAGTTTTTATGCTAACAATTATTTTAAACAATTACCAATAGTGTCCAGTGCCTTTAAAGGAACACGTTGCCTTCGATCGGTCGAGTTGGTCTTTGAAAAGCGTATGTAACCGTTTGTTATAAAATGCATATGGTTAGAAAGATGGTTTAAAAGTAGAATATAATGATCCACACAAGTATCACTCGAAATTGCGTGGTTTTCCTCTTACCTCGTCGACAAACACCGTCGGCCGTTTATGGGAGTCAAATTTTTGACCCCCATTAATGGCCGACCGTGTTTGTTTCGCAAAGTAAAAGAAAAAACACGCAATTTCGAGGCAAATGTGTGTGGATCATTGTATTCTAATTTTTAAACATCTTTCTAACCATATATGCATTTTATAACAAACGGTTACAAACGCTTTTGAAAGACCAACTCGACCGATCCAAGGCAACGTGTTCCTTTAAGGCTCCCATCATTAGACTGGCCAAATAAAAAATGGCTCTTAATACAATTCCCCAGAAGGGGTATTTGTATGAGTATGAGAATAATTGAGGGCTATCATAATCATGCACAACAATATACCCTTTCTTTTTACTAATCCGTTGCTTTTTTCATGACCTTTCCTTGTGAATTTACATCAACTTCAGTTGAGACCCCATGCTGTTATCGTTGCCAATAAATATGTGTCGTTACCGGAGAGCATTAGTCATCGCATAAATTAATTGTGCCATTAGCCCTGCTGGATGCAGTGGTTGTGTTTGCCGATATGACAGGCCCAATTTGATATGTGTACTTTCTTATCACGTTGACATTGAGAGACTAATTTCACATGATTTTAGAGACTACAAGAGACTAATTTTGCATCATCTTGCGTGAGGAGGAGCGCCATTGTCATGTAGAGTTATTGATGTTCTTTTCTTTTCCCTCCCTCCCCCTTTTTTTTGTTTGATTGAAAGAAAAAAAACAAGAAATGAATGTAAAATTGTCCAGTAAATGTCTGTTCGTTTGTCTGTTTTTGGATCTTGAGTTTAATCTGTCGTCCCGGTCAATGCGAATTTTTTTTTTTTAATTGTATTGCGAAGGCAATTTTACTTAGAGTCTTTTATTTGGAAATAAATGTTTAGTTGAATTGAATTTAATTGAAAATAGATGTGATTTTACTGGTTAACCAGCAAACATTGCAGTTATGACTTTATAAAAAATGAAGTAGACCGGGGGCCCAATTTCATAAAGCGGTTAGGCAGAACAAATTGCTTAACAGATTTCTGCTTAGCAAAAATGTGCAGAACACCCGTCAACAAGGGTTCATGTTACAATGCATTTTAGCTGCTTATTTTAATCTAGTAAGTGTAGTATTCTTAAACATATCTGAATACTTGACTAAGTTCATTGCTGCAACAGCAATGTAATGCATAATTATTAGCAAAGCCCCTTTAATCTGCAGGGGAAAAGAGACAAGTCTTTTTTTAAAATTGCTTGTACTTCCGTGTGTATCACGTCAATTATGATAATGACAAGATTCCTTCCCACAAATTTTCCTGCTTGAATACAACAGCCATCATTTTTTTAGTTTCTTATTATCGAACTGCGGAACTCCATTTGGTCTCATTTTGAATTGCTTCAGGGCCATTACTCACTTTATACAGTTATAACAAATGACCATTATCCGATGATCGCAATTTAGCAATTTAGCAGTGGTTGCATTCAACCACTTGCTCTGATCCCTCAGTGTACTTTCTAGTCAGCTTGACGATATATGTAGTGGGTACAATTGATCAAACCGTGGTGTTCCCCCTAAGTTGGGAGTATAATGGGGGTATTAAATGATTATGTCATGCCATATCTGGGTTAACTATCTTTTTTTATGTATTTGGGGTTTACTTCAGGCCTCTGTGCTTCATCTTTGAAAGGGCAAGGGCACCAAGGAACTTTCTCCTTGGTAAAAGGCACTCTATGAGGAAATTATAAATTTCTACTAGCTGACTAGAGCATTTGAAGGGCACCAAGGCAATAACCAGGCGGCATGGTGGCGATCGCATTTGTTGCCTCCTTGAAGTGTCAGGCCTGGTGCATGTACTTCCCTTGATATTTAACCTCACATCCACATGTAAAAATGGGCTAAACAAAGAACAAGTTCGAGTGTGCAGCACAGTTAACTAAAGGTTGACTATTTTGACTCGTAACCAGGCTGTTCCACCATTGGTAGGTTGACTGCTGTGTTCTACCATTTGGGACCAGCCTCATGACCATGGTTTCTTCCACCAGCTAGCACACATGAACTGAGCGAGTTCAAACAGCATCAGTATTTGCACCTCGTGTCTCCTGAAGACGAGCAGAGTATACTGTTTGAAACATCAAGACCACACCGGCTCTTTCCACAGCCAACACTCCAACAAAAGAGACTTTATACACATGGTTGTACCAGCAAGTTTACTTTTTGTGTATAGTTTCTTCCTATCTCATGTCTTGTTTTTTTCTTGACTACAGCAGCAGCAACAGCAGCAGTATGCATATCAGAGCTTTGCCTACCCGCAGCAGGCCGCCCAGCAGACACAGCAGGCTGGACAGCCCTTTGTGCAGTATTTCAACCAGCAGTTTCCAACCAGCCAACAGCAGCAGTATCTGCAGATGACGCCCTCAACTCAAGCAACCTATTACTACAATTACCCGCAGTAAGTTATCAAGTTGCCTATTATTATCGTCACTGTTTTCACGAAGGGTAAATTTAGCCAAAGCAGTCAAACTTTCAGGTTTGGAGAAAACTGCATTTGAAGTAATACTGTTTTTGGAATCATTGTTTCGGAAACTGTTTGCAAATAAAACGTTGACATTTTTCCAAGCATGAAAGCGGAGATCCTAAACCATGCAAATGGTGGTGTGGGATGGAGATATACTATAGTTCAAACAAAGGAGCTCTCCTTTTTCTTTGTGATTTAAAACAATTGCTGTGTTAATTTTTTTGTACATGTTAAAGGAACACGCTGCCTTGGATTGGTCGAGTTGGTCTTTGAAAAGCATGTGTTATAAAATGCACATGGGTAGAAAGATGTTGTAAAAGTAGAATACAATGATCCACACAAACATGCCTCGAAATTGCACTGTTTTCCTTTTACCTCGTCGACTAACACGGTCGGCCATCTATGAGAGTCAAACTTTTGACTCCCATAAATGGCCGACCGTGTTATTCGCGACGTAAAATGAAAACCACGCAATTTCGTGGCAAATTTGTGTGGATCATTGTATTCTACTTTTACAACATCTTTCCAACCATATGCATTTTATAGAAAACGGTTACAAAACACTTTTTATAGACCAACTCGTCCGGTCCAAGGCAACGTGTTCCTTTAAGTCTTATCAAATTGTAGGAATCGTTTTCTTTTTAGAGAATAATAATAACTGTATTTAGAAACCACCAAATTGCCTAAGGATACAAGTCGCTGAAAAAAAAACTGAAAAAAGGACAGTTACAAGGATGCTGTCGAGGGAGCAGGGTTTTACCTCAGTTGGGAGTAAACAAAAACTATTCTAACATATGTCTAACTTTTTCTTTTGTAGGGCTGCAGGTGTGGTTATGCCAGGGCAATATGTGCAAGGTCAATTCCCCCAGGGCCAAGGGGTCCAACAGAGTCAGTACGCCCAGCCGACACAGCCAATATCTGCCCTCGGACAGGGCATGGCTCCTAGTAGGGGTCTAATGACGCCCAACTCAACCCAAGGGAACTATATGCACTCTGGCTTCCCAACCCAATAGAGGGAAAGCATCATGGTGAGGGGCAGGCTTCCCCTCATCCTTCACCAACCCCCCCCTCAAGGATCAGGAACTTTTGATATTGGACATCGGTAGGTCTCTGAGCTCCGTTTGTAGTCGGAGAACCTACAAAAGTGGAATCGTCACATGGACTTCACAAGTAGTTTTTTTTCTCTTTTTTTTTCTGGTTATTTTTTTTTCTGTTCGCATGTGTGGGAAGTGTCAATGGTGTTGAGAATTTCGTTTGTGCCAATGGTACTTGTGCAAAATGAAACTGGACAATAACTGTTTTGTACTCAAAAAAAGGGCGGGTTGACGTCCATGTGATATGATTCACGCGATCCGAAATCATGTGATGTGTCGGATAGTGAAGGAAAAAACTCCTTGTTTGGCTCAGCCTCTCTAACGCCGCGTCTTGATTGGTCAAAGATCATCCAGCCCGAAGTTCCTGCCTCCCCGATTGGCTGTTACTAGGATACCAAGCTGGTGATTCTCAACCAATAGTAGTCCAAGAGTAACTCCGCATTGGCTGAAAGCAACGCTGCACAGTGTGCACGGCGGCAGTGCACGCTTCCATCAAGAAGGTTTGGAGCGATCAGGAGAGGAAATATTGTATAAAAATAAATGACTTTATTATTAGAGTATTAAGAAGAATAAAAAAATAACTAAATAAATAAGAAAAAAACAAAAACACAAAAAAAAGGATAGCGTCAATGTGGGTGGTGGGTGTATAAGTAGAATGGGTGACAAAAATGCTGTCTCTGCATTTTTATATATATATGTGTGTACAAACATGTTTTCGATACTATGGGATTATATTACCAAATGGGGTCGATATATCAAGTTATATTGTAAAGGGTTGGGCATGGTTTATGGTCACCCTTGGACACTGTACTTCTGTCATGTTTCATGAACATTCCTAGAATGCAGCTGATATCGGCAGGCATCCTTGCCAGAAAAAATTTTTACTGAATTTGGGGATGTGTTTTTTTTTCTTTGTTTTCTGTTGGTAGTACTACATGTTGTTGTTGAGGCCATCACACTGCAATATTTGATTATGTTATGACCAAGTCGGAGAATAGTGGGTTTCGTGGTACTAGGAGCTCCTCAAGTGGTGTGTAGAAATGTGCATATAACCCTCTCTCTTTTGTTCTCATCGTGGTCCTGAACTATAAGGTTTCATCAGATACCCTGACTGTAAGGCAGAATGGCTTCTGACCAATCAAGTCATTATACCACACAATACTCAAAATCTAACGCACTCATTAGCTTATTGCTAATGAGCTTACAGAACCCTTGATATTTGAGGGTACTTCCGAAAAAAAAAAAAAAAAAAAAAATGAAACAAAATGGAATCAAAAAGGTACAGGAAACTCAAACTGTACTTGGGCAAAAATTTGTTCTGCCCACTTACGTTACGCACATATGAGTTTTAAATTGTCAAACAATGTATCTTGATTAAAACAGCCCGATGTGCACACAAAACAAGTGCTGAGGAATGTCGCTCAAGATTGCATGAGAGATTTTTTTATTTGCAAGATACAGATTTTACAGTTTTGCACTGATGTGACGACAGTACCCTCTTTCAATTGTACATGTAATGTATCTTGATTACAAGAGCCCCATGTGCACGCAAAACAATCACTGAGGAATGTCGCTTTCGCATAGAACATTTTTATGAAATATACAAATATGACAGTTTTGCACTGGTGTGACTGCAGTACCCTACCTAATAAGATTCTTCAATTTATCTCTCCATGTGAGTTAAATATTAGATTTCGTCCAGATTTGTCCATATGGAGATATTAGACTTGCAGTGAAAAACAAGCCAGTGCTATTTATGTGGTGACCCTTTTTCGTATGCTTTACCTCTGGGGGACATGACCCAAAACAGCCAAGATGTGAAGATATCTAAAGGCCCTCTCGCTCCATCTTTGTCATCACACCCATAGGGTAGGGATTGCTAAATAAATTACAATGCAACCAAGTTGAGACCTCCTTAAGTGTTTTTAAACCAAACCTTAGCTCTGGCTGAGAGTGGCTTAGGCTATGGGCTCCTATTGGCTGATACGTCTCACTTTCTGCATCTGCAATTTTAGAAGCCTCAAGGTTATGACCCAACGAAAAAAAGAAGAGAGTTATAACGCAGTATTTCACCTACCACTAAGGTTGCTCCTATATTAACTAAGCTGAACATAGTGAAGTACAGTGGCCTCGAGTGACAAATGTTTCTGTTAATTAAGTGCGCTGTCCGAACCCCAGTTGTGTCTGTTCAATCATAATACTTATATCCATAGGCATTGTAACAAGAAAAAAGTATTGTATTGGCCTCATTGATATGTGCATCATTTATTGTGGCACAATTACAGAAAAAAAAGTATATTATAAATCGCCTACCTACTCAGACATGAAGTGAACCGGAGAACCCAGTGATTAAAGCAATTTAGAACCAGGGGCCATTTTTTATTTGCGCTACATCTGCTGCGCTCTGTAGCCGAGGGGGAGATGAATGTACCATGAGTTTATAACATCACCAATTACATGTGACACTAGAATCATATTTTACCCATGTTGGTTGGGTGTGTTTTCTGTGTGTGTTGGCACATCTCAAGTATCTCAACTGTTGCATGTAGGATTGTTTTGGCTACTCTTTTGAAATGAAACGGTGATCTGGTGAAGAAATTAAATTCCTAGTCGTGCATTTTGAAACTACCCATCTCCTGGAGATATTAAATATGATACTTTATCAGGCGTATTGCTTACATTATGTGTTGGTAAACTGTTGAAGAGAACAGAATTTCAGAGGTATTATATACAGATGATGATAATGCACAGCGGGCATCTGCCTACATATTTTGTTGTTTGAAGCATTCACTGTACATTGGTTGTTGTTTTGATTCAATTTCTCCGGTGATCTACAGTTTTGTATCATAATAAAAATCCACTAGTAGTGCATACATTATGTATATCCTCCGGTGGATGCTAAGTTCTGTATAATCTACTAAAGAGGGGGAAAACTCATTTTAAAGAATGCTATAATTTTGTAGAGTAAACGAACAAGACTTCAGGAAGATTTTTTGGAATGTCCTTTTTTTTTTTTTTTGTACGATGAGACAGCTTATAGGGTCTCTCAGGAGAAATATGTATGCATCAATTCAGTGCCTTGTTTTCATTTTCTTCGCCATCTTGGTGACTTTCTTAGTTCATAAAGATGCAGACATCACTGCTCTAAAATTGACATATCTCGTGTTTACAATGTACCTCACAAAGAATGCTGCGAGTTAACTACACAAGCATGTCATAGGGTTTTTGTTTATGGGGGCGGCCATCTTTACTTTATTCACCCTGCTGGGCGGCCATCTTGGGTTTTTTAATCCTCACGGGGGCGGCCATCTTGACTGTTTTCCTTATTTTAAACCTGTGTAGACCAAACCGAGGCTTGGCCAAAAAAGAGCCTGGTGCTGTGTGTCCGTTGAGAGATAACCTTGCTTGCGGGGAGGGGAACATGACCAAGACATCGTGGTGGAAGTCTTAGATAGTAGCTCCAGTTTTGGACAGAAAACAAATGTTGTTAGAGTATAAACAATGAAAGTATCTATTGGAAAGAGGTTTGTAGTTGAACTGTGAAAATATCTTCAATGAGTTGTTTAATTATTGCGGATAGGTTTTGGAAGATATTTGTACCTGAGTATATTTCAGACCTCCTTGGTATTGTATTAGAGATACGGCTTAACATAAATTCCTGAAGTGTAAAAGGTAAACGCTTAGGTTTGATAATGACGTTGATTGCAATGTAGCCCATCAGTATTAAAGAAGTACCGCCATTATAAATTTAGAGTTGGGGTTACCCGTTTTCCCCAGCCCGCTCCTTGAAGAAGACCACTTAAATTCAAACCATGTTCTTGTTACAATGCCCATTGTAGATACCCTTAGGTTGACGCCCCCCATGTTGCCATGATTGTACTATCCAGTAGAATGTAGAAATTACTTTTAGAAAGAAAAAAGTTCTAGCTTATTATGTTCATTGAACCACTGTAAAATAAGATCAAACTAAAACGTATGGTTTTGGGAAATAACGTTAACTATTGTTTAGACAAATTGCATTGTAAATAATGTGCAGTAAACAAAACAAAAAAACTATTCCAGCTGTGATCGTTTTTAATTCCATCATATAAAACACTTTCATAAGTAAAGTGAATGTTATTATTTTATTTCTTTATTTGTCAGTATGATTCCCGGTCCTCAGTTTGTACACCGCTGGAGATTTGACAGAGTGAGAGACATTGTTTTGTCTGTAGTTTTTAGGCCACAATATTTGTCCTGTTATTGGTAAAAACTTGAAAAGTAGATAACAATTCTCAGGAATCCCTGTGTTAAAAACATCAGGGGTGGATTTCACAATCTCGAGTTAGGACAAGTTTCTCATCCTAACTTAGGACTAGCGTTAAATTTGTAATATCTCATAAGACTAGTCCTAAAGTTAGGACTAGTTCTAAGTTCCTTGTGAAATCGACCACAGGACACTTGCAAACAATTGTTGAGCCAAATGTAGCACTGATTTCATTGCTACTTTTCTTCAAAATTCAAAATTAAGCAAAAGAAATCAAGAGACTTAACGCTGCAGTAGGGCACCCTCACGCTGATACTAAATGCTGATTGACCCATACTGGGCCAAATTTGATAAAGCTGTTAAGAAGAAAATACTCCTTGACAAATTTCTTTGTTAAGCAAAAATTAAGCGGGGTACCAGTCGCAGCAATCTTACTTAAAAGTTTGGCTGGTAATCTGTTTCATGGTTTAGCACTATTTTCCTGTGCTTAGCCAGTTTTTCTGCGTTTTCCATCCTTTTACCTCTCAGATGACGACAATGTGATGTCAGTGCATAAGGGTTCATTGCAAGCATTCTGTTGATGTTTTTCAGTAACGATCGTCATCGATGATTGAAGGATTCACTTTGAGGTAAAGGTCCTTTTCTAATCAACGGCTTTGGAGTTGGCTCAGGCTTTCTAGGCCTTCAGTTGTTTTGACTGCGTTCAGGGATTCAGTGCTATGCGTTCAGAACAGAGAACGGAGCCTGAATCCAAAGCCAAAGCGGTAGATTCGAAAAAGGCTGTAGTCCTCGTTGAATTGTTATCACGTTATTGTCAGTGGGACCATACCCCCCCCTTCCTTGTTCCCTTCATTGTAATGCAGAGGGCTAGAAAAAAAAACTGTCAGTCCATGTAATGTGGGTCATCAATGTCCAGCTCCGCTTTAGGAGGGTAGTTTTTTTTTACTTAAAAAGCTGTGTACAAAACAAGAAAAAGCTGTGTACAAAAAAACAAGAAAAAAGGCTGTGTTTTACAGTGATGTATCTGGGTGCAGTTTAGCATCATCTTGTATCATTTCTACTGGTGCTTTTGGCATACTTCGGTAGCGTTTATTTCGTACAACTGCACCTCTTTATAAACACTGTAAGCTCTATTCACTCTGGAACAACTGATAATTCTGTGAGATAGTGACTAATGTATCATGTATAAATATAATAATTAGTTTGTCTCAAATTTGTGTGCTGTTTAAGTTCAATATTTGTTGCCTTAAGTTTGGGGGTGTAAGAAGTTAATAGATGTCTAGTCGTGCACAAAAATTGTACACACTGACTAGCGGGTCATTATTCAAATACATTGACCAAAAAAAATGTAGTTGTGGTATGTGTCGGGTCAGATGTCTTGGTATTATTGTGGTTTATAAGGATATTATATACGTACCCTTTGTAAAAAATAAAACAAAACAAAAAAAATATGAAGAACATTACCCAGATATTTAATTGTGGGTGATTTTCCTTTTTTGTTTGGGTGGGGGGAAGGGGGGGGAAGACAGTTTATCGGCCAGCTTTTCCACTCTGAAGTGAATTATTGGTCTTTATTTCCTATATGCATCGATAGATTTCAATTTTCTACACAAGTTTTATACAGTTGAGAGTAGATTTGTTCAGTGAACCAGAGTAGGCTTGTTAATGAATAGGGATGTACTATTTTTCTCCAGTGGTTTGTCGGGGGTGCATTACGTTGGTGTGGTGTGGGTGTGTGTGCATTGAGGCAAAAGAGTGAGCGTTAAATTATGGGTAGTAGAAAAAACACCTTTTGAATTCACTGAAATAAAAATGAGACGTTCTATTTATTGTGGAAGAGCTGGCCGGTATATTTTAAGGGGTGTGGGTGGGTGGGTTGGGTAGGGGGGGGGGATTCACATTAATAGAAAGGATTACAGTAAGCATTGATTGTGATTTATGCTAAGCCTGACTATGACATGGGTTATGTATCCCTTCATACATTGCAATGTAACCACCCTCCTTAAAAAAAGTGGTTTTTAGTTAATGTTAGCTCAATCGATGAATATTATAATAAAACGAAATAATAATGTAAATGTACTCGATGTCTGTCGTCACAGAAATGTGTTTGAGCCTAGTGTTTCAATCGGGTGATCCACTATGGGGGGAAAACTTGTAAAGGAGGGTGTATACATAATGTGAAATATTTTAAGGGTGGGTGTGTTTTGGAATGGGTAGGATGGCGAGAAATTAGCGTTAAAGGATTTTAAGAAGAAATAAGTAGCCAGTAGATTTGTAGAAATTAAAGAAGTCGTAAATGTTCAGAGAGGAGTTCTCAAAAGTAATTATTGGTTTTAAAGAAAAGAAGGGAGTAATATGGCCATAAACACAACAGAATCAATGTTGATTAATATTTATCTGGAGGCTGGGTAAACCAACAGAGGGCGCTCTGTTCCTTCAGAAGTCATTGTGACTGAGGACCATCTGTAGAAATTGAACCAATAATAGTGATGCCTCTGTTATGTGAATTTATCCATTTTGGTGCGAACAAAAAAGAGTGTCGTATGAATTTATCAATACAAAGTTCTTGGAACCAAGACTGTTGGGGTGGGGGGGGGGTGTAGTATGAAAATGAAATACTATCTATTGGTGTTTGCAGATTGTGTGAAAACCATGAAGAAAGTAAATATACTTCAACAGAAGCTGTTGTCATCGAAAGAATTTCCTTATGAGGGATTATTGATGTTATTATTGGTAATAAAGGGTCCAGTTGAGAACAGCATTAAGGTGTGGCTCATGAGCTCCGGGGGCGGGGTGTGCCTCCGTCAAAATGATTTGGGACCAGCACTTTCTCAATCATGTTCAAGATATTACCTGAGCCCAGTTTCATAAATGGTAGCTAAGCATAAACAAATAAATGCTTACCAGAATAATATTACCAACTAACATGTCATACTTTACACTTTGTCACTGGTATCTTGCTAATGTCTCTCAGCAGATAATTGTGGAGTGATTGGTCCCAGGTCAGGAAATTTTGGGTACCCTGGGCACGATTTCACAAAGCAATAAAATTCATCGTAAGACAAATTGTCAGTATCACCATAGTGATCTGTATTGTGACATCACACTTAACTAAGCATTAACTACCATTGATTTGCAGTTATGATTGATTTACAGTTAAGATCAATCTTAGCTATGTGTGAAACTGACCCCTGAACCTGTGAAATTGGATTCTGCAATAGCTGTCAACCTCATGGGGGAATAGTGTACTCTTGAGGAAACCTTATTGAGCAGAGCCGCCAACTCTTCTTGATTCTACAGAAATTTCCCTGAAAATACACCCAATCTTTCCAAGTTCTGATGAACATTATTTGTCAACCTCCCTGATTATGAACCCCCCCCCCCATTATGTTGAATACAATTCTTCTCTTTGATTGTTAGACAAAATCTCCCTGATTGCAAGATGGAAATGTTGGCAGCTCCGTGACTCTAGAACTCGTTAGGTGAGTTTGACAGCAACCTACTGAGCTTTTACTACTGTTGAAATTTGGTTCCTATGGTGGAGTGTAGTTAGCCCTAGTATTATAATCAATGTGCACTGTATTAGGCATAGGTGGCTATATTATATGGGATATGATGATAGTGTAAAGCAATTTTCCCAAAACACTGTTTTTTGTAGAATGATGGGGGAAATAAAGCAAACACAAAAGGTATAATTTGTAAACAAAAGTACAGGAGAGTTGTCAGTGTTGTGTTTTTATTTTGGTTGCGTCTTTATTATTTTAGTCAATATTATGATTTTAGGAGGTAATTATAGTCTGAATGCGAGGGTTTCTCAGATGATCTACAGAAAAATAAAACATTTGCCCCTACTTATCGTCAGAGGGCTCATCATTTTCAGTAGTTGATGTCCCTATAGACTGTATGGGGCCCCTGTTATTAACCGCAAGGATAAAGACAGGTCCCAGTTTCTCAGCTCCAATGATTCCATGGGATACAATGATATTGGAAAGTGACATGGACTTTCCATAGATGCCCTGACAGTTCATTCCTGTCATGTTCGCAATTGAATTGGACTGCGTATCTCTATGTGAATGTAAGGGTCCAAGACACGCTGATTTTAATGCCGGTCTCGGGCGTTATTAACGAGCCTCGAAGAGTGACGTCCGATGTTCAGGCTAATAGTCGTATGGGTGCACAACACTAAATTACCCTCCCGCATTAGTAACCAATGCTAAATATCAAAAAAAAAACTCAATATTTAAAATCTCTCACCCTCTTGAAAAAAAACAATCAGAAATTTGTTCAGAGAGTTAAACTTCAGATTACTTTAAATTTTAGGGGTAGGTGAGCTGTTTGGAATTTTTGCTATAAGAAGAAAAAAGAAACACCCAAAAATGTGATATTCCCAAACCAACGTGCTGCCAGTTTCCAGAGGCTTTCCTCCCATTCTCAAGCCAAATAATTCAAGCCTAAATTCTTGGGAAATTTTGAGGATGGCAGTTTTGGGAAGGAGCAGACACCAAAAAAAATGCATCCGGGAAGCGCCATACTGCTAAGGTTGAACTCATTGAATTCCAATTAAAGTTGAAAAGAACATCACAGAATTCCCCTTAAAAAATATCACTCCTGTCCATTATTGATAAAATCGAGCATTCTGTGGATTTTACAAAACGATCCCCTATTGAAACAATCATATTATTTTGTGAGCAAGCATTTCCATAAATAAAGTTGTCCTGGGGGCGGGGGGGGGGGGGTGGGGCTTTACGCGGCGGTACATACTCGGCGGAAAAAAAGAGGGCGCCCTTTAAATTGTATTGCCAGATCAGAAGTCACCTGACTTGATCACCACCTGACCTTTCCTTGTGTGTGGTTAAAGAAAACAAACATGGGGAAAACACGTCTGCAAATTTTGTTTTTGGGATTATTGTTTGAGTTTATTTCTAGGCATTCGGCCTTGCCGTATGTTGTTAGTGATGTAGGTGGATTAGGAAGGCGGTATGACGGTATTGGTGGTCTCAGCGGTGGTGGTGTAAGTTTTTAAATCAACTTTGTATCAATCAATATCATTCAAATGATAATCAAGTGAAGTGGTTTATTTTATAAAATTATTTTGTCATTATTTATGTCTTGTCTGTTGAACCTAATCCTACTACGACCGTATGACGACACTTCGGACCTTTTGCAAGGATGCAAGGTATGTGCAAGCTGTGTTGGTTCTACCTAGTCATAGTATACTGTTACAGTACTAAACAAAAGTAAAAGTCTTTTTAAGTTTAAAAACTCCAACCAAGTCCAACTTGAACTTGGTCCAAGCAAGGGTCACCAAAAGGTGAAAATCACACCATTCAAAATGTCTGCTACTGCTAGTGCTTCTTCTTGTTCCTACATACATGTTAATGTCAAACTGTTGTCTATTTATTGTTCATTAACTGGATTAAGTTTTCCTTAGTACAAGTTATTATATGTTTTCTGAACAATGTTATCACAATGTATTGATTGATGTTGACATGAAATAAATGTATCTGAAATTAAATCTATCTATAGACAAAAACAAGAGTACTACCTACTACAAGTGCCGCCATCCAGTCATTTAAGACTCCTACTAAGTACGTTACTACACTAGTTTGTTTTCAGACTGTTTGACAGCAAACGACTTCCTTCCCTACGACTTTATATTATTAATTGCTAATTTATACTTTACTATGTAAGCAAGAATTAATTTCATTTGTGCAGGCCACTTCAAGATTGTTGGTGAATTATTCGGAGCCGTATCGATCAGAGATTCTGGATTATCTCTTTAAGGTAAAAATTCAAATATGTAAAATTTTAGGACCATTAACACACAAATTTATTGAAACCTTGTTTCATGTTTTCCTGTGTTTCACAGAGTGCAGAGGATAAGAAATGATAGAGCTTACATGAATGTGTTGGATTTTTTCCCGATAAGCTACACATCAATCTATTCTTAGGATGTTTGTCAATCTAAGCTGCTCAGCAAAGTGTAGATCTGCCACAATACAAATCACTGTAGCAATGTTAACTACTAGGCCTAGGCGACTAAGTGTCGCGGGCGCGGCTGTAATATTGATATTAGTCTACTTGCGACTGCCGCTTTTCAACTACCAGGTTAAAGGCAGTGGACTCTATTGGTAATTACTCAAAATGATTAGTAGCATAAAACCTTACTTGGTAATGAGTACATGTATAAATGGGGAGCTGTTAGTTTAAAACACTGTGAGAAACGGCTTCCATGAAGTAAGGTAGTTTTTGAGAAAGAAGTAATTTTCCACGCATTTGATTTCAAGATCTCAAAATTCACGCATATCTCATGGTGTGGCACAACTGTTCCAGCCGTTGCTCTCGACCAATAGAAATGAAGAAACTGTCTTATAAGCACAGGTGCAAGCTCGCATGTCACGCCCATGTTTCAACACTTTTTACTGATGTTATATCATTCGTTCAAACACCCGCACGTGATGCCCTCTTGACCGATCAGAATGGATAAACTGTCTTAGGTAGTTATGAATGCTAAATAAAAAATTATTGAATGATTTGAATTTTCGGTGTCTGTCTGTTTCTCACTTCATAGCCCAACTTTGGCGCATCACTGACGCTGCTGAAGGTGGAGATTGGTGGTGACTCCCAGTCCACTGACGGAACAGAATCATCTCACATGCACACATCAGATGATGAGAATTATCAAAGAGGCTATGAATGGTGGCTCATGAAAGAGGCCAAGAAGGTACGATTCATGTAGTCCTTGTGACGGGAGACTGTCCTTTGTCACAGTTCTCGCCAGTAGTGTGCATGCTCAGACCTCCGCGTTCTATACTGAGCATGTGCGCGCATGCTCAGAGTCGCGAAAAAAAAGGATCGCTCCGTCTGCTGCCGCAGTGTCTCAAAAGTCTCCCATTGTCTCCTTGCACAAGCAATGAGCAGCGCCAATCCTGTTCGCCATTTTGGGAGTCAACTACACAAAGGAATTGATTCCCAAAATGTTGGAAATGGTTGACGCACTTTTTGTGGAGGTGCATTCCACTTGGTGCTAGGGGTTATCACAAGTTAAGCCTGTGACTGGAACCCGGGTACCCAACGAATAATCTGGGTACCCGGTTTTGAATTTCCGGTCCAATCACTCGCTAAAAAATGTGGCCGCATATTTTTGAAATAAAGTTTTTAAATAAAAACAGCGTTTATACTATGACTATAAGAGGGTGTAGTGCTTTGCTATATTCATTATTGATTTTTATTTCAAGTCTATTTCTTCACTGATTCCTTACTACCGTCTACTGCTGTTTCATGTTTCAGCGGAATCCTAACATCAAGCTTTATGGCCTCCCTTGGGCGTTTCCTGGTTGGATTGGGAACGGCACCCATAGCCCATATGCTAACATTGATGTCACTGTGGACTACATTAGCCGGTGGATACAGGGAGCCAAGACCCATCACAATCTCACCATAGATTATATCGGTGTAAGTTTATGGCAGTTTCAATTTTTCGTTTCCCAAAACTATCAATATTACTGTTTTGCATTTTTGTTCAGATCCTAATAGCACTAAACAATACACCTTAAATGCACATGACGCTATTTCAGTAGAGAGCCCTTGCCTGGAGATAAAAAGGAGGTTGTTTAAAGACCCATTGCAAAATGTGCAGTGCATTTGCACGCGCCTCTGCTGTTCGCCATTTTGGACAAAAGGATGTTACCACGTGGTTACTCATGTACACACCTCTGAACAATGCGCGTCTACCATTTTCTGTTTTTTTTTTTTCACGTTTTGAAACCCAAAATGGACAGTAGATGCGCGTTGTGCCTAGGGTCTATTGGCCAATCCTGTGGACCGCCCAAACAAATCTGTGCATATCTTTGGTTTATGACGTCAATTTATAAGGTCTATTGTACCCTAATTAGCAATGTGAAAAAAAGCTATACGTACCTGGTTTAGTGACTATGGCTGCGAATGTTGCTATTATTTTGCTCTGTGATATTTTGTATTCATTATCTTAAGTAGGCATGTGAGATTTCCTCTCTAAAAGGCAGTGGACACTATTGGTAATTACTCAAAATAATTATTAGCATAAAACCTCACTTGGTACTGAGTAATGGGGAGAGGTTGATAGTATAAAACATTGTGAGAAACGGCTCCCTCTGAAGTAACGTAGTTTTTGAGAAATAGGTAATTTTCCACGAATTTGATTTTGAGACCTCAAGTTAAGAATTTGAGGTCTCGAAATCAAGCATCTGAAAGCACACAACTTCGTGTGACAAAGGTGTTTTTCTTTCATTATTATCTCGCAACTCCGACGACTAATTGAGATAAAATTTTCACAGGCTTGTTATTTTATGCATAATGTTGAGATACACCAGGTGAGAAGACTGGTCTTCAACAAATACCAATAGTGTCAGCTGATTTCCTCTTTTGGGGTTTTAATTTTCCTCCTTTTTTCCTTTACTTTCTGTGTATAAAAGTATAGTTAAATCTTTTCCTCTGTTTTTCTTGCACAGTATTCTCTTTTCCTCTTTTTTAATGGATAGAATACTCACATGCCTGCTTGAGAGAATAGTATGAGATAAATGTTGACTTGAATTTAAATTTAATTTAAACGTCTTCCTGTATACCATAGACCGAACCGCTCGCATGTGGCGCCGCCATTGCTGGGATGCTGGCAGCTTTTAAAAGGTTTTGTGCACAAAGACATTGAAACAATGTTGTGTTTTTTTTAATACTTTTTTAAAGCATCTTTTTGAGTATCTTCCTCATCGATTTACACAATTTACCTGACATGCTGACTCTGACCTGTTGAGGAATTTGTGAGAATCATTGAGAAAGAGATTTAATTTGCATAAAATGTAATAAGGAAAATAACTTAACTTACCGCACAACATCAGAACTGCTCCGAACGAGAACATTTTCAAACATCTGCAGAAAACTTACCTGTTTACTCATTAATTTTTGTAAAGCGCTTCGGGACTGTTGTGTGAAGCGCTATATAAGTGCCGTTCATTATTATTATTATTAAGTCATTAATGGGGAATGTCACACTGAGATAGTCGAGTCATGGTTGTGGCATAATGATGCATGTTTCTGCAACTGAATACTGCTCTCGCAAGATAACTGCTCTCGTGCAAAGCTGCTGGTTGCCACTACCTACTCCCCATTTAACTGGGACCGTAGTCGTGAGAGCAGTAGTCTAGCGGGGCCCAGCAGTGCTTGAGAGAGTGTCAGAACGATATTTCAACGACATTTAACGACTTGTCAACAAGTCTATGTCTTTGGGTACAAACCTTGCTCTGCCAGCACCCTAGCTTTGCGCACACAGACTTTCTACAGTTCAAACCCCATCAACTTCAGAGTCGGAAACAATGGAGGCATCATATTTTTATTTGATTTGCAATATCTGAATGGCCTAGATATGGAATGAAAGGAAGCACAGCATTGCTTACATCATCGCACTTAGGGCTGCATTAGATAAAGCACGCCTTGATAACGTTGATGTAGTAGCCGCGGACGGTAAATTCCGAATCAGTCAAGATATCTTGAAGAATCATACACTGGCAGCAGCTGTTAAAATTATTGGGTAGGCTTTTTAGATTTCAATGTCTTAAAGAAACCTGTTGCCTTGGATCAAGCGAATTTGGTCCAGGAAAAGCGTTTGAAACCTTTCGTTATGAGATGCATATGGTTTGAAAGATGTTTTAAAAGTAGAATATAATGATCCACACAAAAATGCCTCAAAAGTGCGTGGTTTTACTTTGCGAACTATGTAACATGGTCGGCCATTTTGTGGAGTCAAATTTTTATGTGACATGCACAGTATAAAGGAGACGGCGGAGACCATCTTTTATGAAGTGACACAGGTGAAACTATAAATAACAAATAAATAAATAGCTTATTAAAGGCAGTGGACACTATTACTCAAAATAATTATTAGCATAAAACCTTTCTTTGTGACAAGTAATGGGGAGAGGTTGATGGTATAAAACATTGTGAGAAACGGCTCCCTCTGAAGTGCCATAGTTTTTGAGAAAGAAGTAATTTTCCACGAATTTGATTTCAAGACCTCAGATTTAGAACTTAAGGTCTCGAAATCAACCATCTAAACGCACACAACTTCGTGTGACAAGGGTGTTTTTATCTCGCAAGATCGATGACCAATTGAGCTCAAATGTTCACAGGTTTGTTATTTTATGCTGATGTTGAGATACACCAACTGTGAATGTCCACTGCCTTTAAATAGCATGAAAATGCACATTTTAAACACTTTTGAGAGGAGGGAGACAAGTATCAAAAATGAAAACAACTTTAAATGCAAAACGAGATCTAACAATAAAACAAGCAATAACTGTGAGGACTGGTATAGAGTGAAACTTAAACATTAAAAACACTTCAAAGACAAATCCAGCAATACATATATGTAAGTCACACCAGCGTAATTACTTATTACACGTCCGTACACATGGGAGTCATTCTGCGGTTTACTGGGGCATTCTGCGGTATTGGGAAATGACTACGAAAAATTACACAAGCAGAACTAAAATAAAACTTGAACTGAACTCAAAGGAAACAGGAACAGGACTGACCCATTGGTCTTCACTACTAGAATCAGCTAAGCAGCCAACGCCCACTTCGTTGGTACCCGGGCATACTGGACATTCCAAAGCAATACAAAGTCAATACCAAAAATGCAGTGTTTAAAATAAATAAAGAGGAAGGCGGGCAGGACAATGCTAGAAATACCTGAGGATAATACAATACAAAAAACTTATCACTTATTGACGAAGATAACTATATATGTGACCCGCTACGTGAAAATGAGTCAGATGTTGACAATTTCAAGAATCGAGTTGTATGCATGGCTGGAAAGAACACACCAGCAGCAGTAATTTGGTATATATATGTCTAAGCTTCGGGGAGTGTCACGTTGCTGAGTTACTCCCGTTTGAAATTAGCCAATACATCATTTTTTTTCTGAAAAACGAATTACAAGTAAAGTGATGTTTTAAACTAACATTGCACGCGAAAGGATACAAATTAGACATAAGTACGATCACAAAATTTATAGCCTAAAGGTAAGTGTTCTCATGGTTAACCATGCAAATAAAGATTGTAAAAAGTTAATAAATAAAAAATAATGCATTGGGCAACATCTGACTCATTTTCACGTAGCGGGTCACGTATTTTAGTCCCCAATCTGACCTGCTGTGTTAGTTAACGACGTTTAAGGAAAACTGCAATTTTTTTAGGCATATTTTGTCTGGATCGTTACACTTTATTTTATATAACATCTTTCTCGCCATATGCATTTTATAACAAATGGTTTCAAACACTTTTCGTAGATCAACTCGCTCAGTCCAAGGCAACGTGTCCCTTTAATCTGCTTTGCCTGAAATCCATTGCCATGCTTTTTTATTTTTGTTGCTTCATAAGCTGCCCTCATGTCTACCCTGCGACTACCCAACAAATATCAGCGTCTGACTTTTCATTGTGCTGCGCCTAGGCTAGCCTTGAATCAAGGCGTATGCGACGGCGGTCCCCCAGATGTCTCGCACGAAAAAAGACCGGCGAGAGCGGCTTATGTAGCACTGGTCTTTTTGTGTGCGTGATATTTAGGGTTGAGGTTGACATCTGGGGGTGCGGCATATGCTTCACTAAAGGCCATCTGTCAGATGCAATTGTGTCCGCCATGCAATACTGTCCGCTCTGGACACTCATGCATATGCATTCGTGTCCGGGGCTATGCAAAAACCGTCCAGTGGACATGTACATGACTGTACATAATACTTGTGCGCGCGTGAGCGAGAATGCATGCACTGAAAACCTACGTAATGCAGCATGAATATTCACGTATTTATGATTGCAGCGAATACCCAACGCCAGAACATTTCCCATGTCATTCATGACATGCATTTAGTTAGCTTGTCAACAAAAACGCAAACGTGTTCCGTCGACCGAGGGCATTAAATTTACTGCAAGGCTGTTTTGCACGGGGGCGGACACAACTGCATATGCAAATGTGTCCGGGCGGACACAATTGCATTATGCAGCAGCGTCCGGGCGGACACGATTGCATATGCAAAACCGTCCGGCGGACATTTTTGCATATGCAATAATGTTCTCCAGATAGTATTGCTTAGAGGACATAATTGCATGTGACACCATGCCTGAGCTAGCAAAAGTCCATAGTGACACGTGCAGCATGCCACCCATCACTCTCAGAATTATTGCAATGCCAAGAAAAAAACAAAAACATGATAACATTTGTTAGTGTCATGTTGTGCACTTCAACCTTGCCTTGACTAAAGCGAGTTGGCAAATGATCGATAATGTTTAACAGTACATCGCCGCACGCTGTAAGTTTTGACAAAGACATCATACCCAAGCTTCTACCACAGAAAAGTTTGCCAACTTTTTATCAATTTTGTTTAGCTTTGGTAGATTTAAAAACTAAAAACAATATGAACTGACCTGTTGGGAAACAATGCAATTAATTGTACCTTATCCAGATTTGGAACGAACGAGCATATAGTATCGCATACATCAAGAATCTGAGAGCTACCTTAGACAAGAACGGGCTGGGCGGTGTAACTGTAGTAGCTGCAGATGGTAAATTTGAGATCGCACAAGATATCTTAAAAGATGTTGTCTTGGCAAAAGCTGTACAAATCATTGGGTAGGCGGCCATTTTAATTTTCCCAGTGTACTTTGAAGCAAAGTTTCATTTTCCCCTATAGATATCAACTAACGCATGCATGTAGCTGTTTGCAGGATGCATCTAACCATTTCTTGTCTACTTTCTCTATACCTGACTTTCTATAAATAATGGCCCCCTGGCACCCTGAGAAACACACCTCCGCACTCTGCACGTAACCATCCTTTTAGGATGATGGGTGTAATAATATAATAATAATAATAATTTGGGGGGCTAATCATCCTTACTCGCAGCTAAGAGCTGAATTGCAAAGGACGCGGCTACAACGTGTTCGAGAAGCAGGCATGCAAGGGCGCATTCAGCTGCCAGCCACATCAACCCATTATGACCACGGAGCACAGCCAAGATCGAAAGTGTTTGTTTTTTTCCTGAGGGAGGAAAACCGGATAGTCTGGAAAACCCTCGTGGCACAGCAGAGAACCAACGCACAACTCAACTCACATATGGCCCCGACCGGGAATCGAACCGGGGTCACCTTGGTGAGAGGCGAGCACTTGACGCACAAGCCAACCGTGCCACCATGAGTTGTGTGTGAGTTCACTGTGCACTGTGCAAGGGATCTGCGAACTAATGCATGAATGTAGCTGATTTGAGGGTACATTAAAACATTTCTTGTCTGCTCTCATTATACCTGATGATTTATTAATAACAGTGGACCCCCTTGCAGCACTACAAAAGCACCCCCACCCTAACCCATTGCACATCTACCATTTCCACCTTTTTAGGTGTGTATAAAAAGTGGACTGCCTGTTGTGCAAGGAATCTGAGAAGTATTACACACATGTAGCTGCTGTGAGGATGCATATTAACATTTCTTGTCTGCTCTCCCTATACATGTTGACTTTCTAAGAAACATTGGACCCCTTGCACCACGAGAAACGCACCTCGTGCAAATGCATGTCTACCATTTCCACCTTTTAGGATGGGCGTGTGTATACAAAGTGCGCTGCCTTGTTGTGCAAGGGTTCATTGATTATAAAAGGTAGGGCACCATTTCGTAGCTCTTGCTTTTTAGAGGCACTGGACACCTTTGGTAATTGTCAAAGACCATGTGTTCTACTCACTTGGTGTACCCCAACATGCATACAATAACAAACCTGTGCACATTTTGGCTCAATTGGTCATCGAATTTGTAAGTGCGATATTGAAAGAAAAAACACCCTGTTTGCATTAATTACGTGTGCTTTTAGATGCATATTCAAAGGCTTCACAGCTAAAGTATTTTAATATTGGAGTGAGAAATTACCTTTTCTCAAAAACTGCGCTACCGTCAGAGGGAGCCATTTCCCACAATGATTTATATTATCAACAGCTCTCCATTGCTTGTTACCAAGTAAGTTTTTATGGCAACAATGATTTTGAATAGTTACAGATAGTGTCAAGTGCCTTTACCTGTAAGCAAAAAGTTGGCACTGAAGGTTGCAAAATAATCCATGTGGAAGAAATTTCAAGATGTCCCTGATGAAGGGGCCCAGTGTTCATGGTGTCCCTACCTGAACAAAGAAGCAGACTGGTGTTTTGAAAATTTAATTTCATACGCAAACAGTCATGGTTTTTGTATTTTTGCTCCAGATATGGAACGAACGACCCTTTAATTTACCATACATCAAACTCCTACGTAAAACGCTTGATCAGAGGGGTCTGAAAGGGACACTAATTGTTGCTGCCGATAATCTTGAACTCATCAGTATTGCTATACACAATGACCGAGAACTTGCCAAAGATGTTGCTGTTATAGGGTACGCTATAAACATCATTTCACCATAGTACTCAAAACATGGCCAAATGCTTCAAGATGTGAATGCGAAGTCAGTCAGGTTTTATTCAGATTTTATACTTCCAGAGTTTGACCTAAGTGGTCGCCTGCACATCAATAGACTGATCCATTAAGCTCCACCCCATTGCGTATTGACCAATCACAGTGCAACGAAGGTCCGACAATTAAGGTCCCACATGCGCGCGCGTAGGCTTGGTGCGCGCGGCAGAGTTGTGCAGAAAGGCATTGGAGAGGCTCACGTGCTCTCGCTCACATGTGCGTTGTGGGCGAAACTTAATGGATCGGTCTATTACAAAAACATAGACATGTGTACAAGTCGCTTACGGTCTGTCGCAGTGATATTTGAGTCGTGGCATAATGATTCAGGTCTCTGCGATAGAATAAGGTTCCCGCGAGATCACTGCTCTCGCTCGAAGCTGTCGGCTGCCGCCTTCAACTCCCCCTTTACTGCAAAGCGCAAGGAGCAGACTTTGTATCGCGGGGCTAACCTTCTAGCGAGAAAACCAGCAGTGTCGCAGAGAGAGTCGAAATGCTATTACTGCGACAGAATTTGACGACTTACCCATCAGTCTAGTTAAAACACTGCCAGGCGAGTCAAAACAAACACACTGGACAATACAAATTTGTTTTCTAGTCAAAATGAATGTGTAAAGAATAACATTTATTACAAACATTTGTAAATCAGGAAACCACAAGGTCAAAAAGAGGAACTTATAAATATGGCAAACTATTAAATAAAAAATAAAAATAAAAACATTTCTTGCAGCATTGGGGCTGATTTGAGTCTTTTCGTCTTTTCATAACATGTCTTTACCCCTAATTTCCCTTAAATATTGCACTATCTTTATTCTCATTCTATTCCTTGCTTTGCATAACAACATCCTTAACATAACTATCCTTTGATTTTTGAGGCAACAAAATTGTATTATAGGCCTATTTGTTTTAACAGAAGTGGAGAGTGAAGTTTTTTTCGGTTTGCAAGTGCATGTTACATCTTTATTTAAACCACACTCAGTTTTTCATCGCACAGGTCGTACTTGTTTGGAAAATGTACACAATAGACTCTGAGAAAGATTCTGCTAGTGCCAACATTTAAGAACATTTAACCATATTGCAGAACTAGCGACATGTCATGAAATTAAACAAAATTGAATTAATACATGTAGCATCAGCTTCTATATAAAAAAATTCAAAATAACTGATAGTTTACTTAGCATGTTAGTCTTTCTTGTTTAACTTCTCCAAATCAGGAGAAGAAAGAAAAAAGAAAAAAGAAACAATCCTAGGTCTTTTTTTTTTTTTTTTTTTTTTGATAGTCAACTTGTCATCATGTTTTCTAATTTGGGTTACCACAATACTTCTGTGAGTTTGCTTCTTATCTTTGATTGATGTTAAAAAGCACCAAGTATTTAATACTAAGTTATTGGCAATGTTTGATTCATTATTTTCTAATGCAAGCTAAATTTATAAATGACAAAAAAAAGGATAGGACATCTGTGAATAGATTCATTTTCACTTCGCTATTATGTTGTGAGTGCAGTGCATGGTTCACTGTTTTATTTTTCATTTACAAAGACCTGTTACCAAATACCCATTGTGCAAACGTTAACTGTTGAATGAGATACATGCTGGTCTAGCTAGCGATCAAACTTGACTGCTAGCTCAACCAGCGTGCACCTCATTCTTCGCCTTTAGTGCATGTACCGAGTATTTGCAATATTGTTATGCTTATACACATATGTTTTGCCGATTAATTCCACTTCAAACCTGCTGTCCTTAATACTTTCCTAATCTGTCTGCATTGCTGTAGTGTGCACTATCCTGGTACCACAGTCACCAACTACACTCTGGAAACTGGAAAGACAATTTGGTCCTCCGAGGACTTCAGCACATTCAATGATGACATCGGAGCAGGTTGCTGGGCGAGAGTGAGTTGATAGCCGACAACGAATTGTGCCATCATTGTGGTTGCATTTACTTTAGCTAATCTTGAACCATGATCCATCGGGCATCAAAAACAAATTGGATTGTACGTCTGAATGACTGGTATTTTTGCACCAGTCAAAATGTGTTTTCAATACAAAAATGTACAGACATTACATATGAAGAGTGATGCCATTTGACGTTTTTGGTTCTTGTCAAAAATTGCAGTGAAGGGTGTATTCAACCATAGTGGCATTTTACCACAATTTAATATTAAGTTAGAGACTTGAAAAATTTGTTTCCCTGTTTCAAAAAGGACTCTACCTATTGATAAATGACTGGATAACAAGACTTTGGAGCCCTTCTTGAAGTGAATATGAAAAGATCCCCCAGAGATTTGTAGGGGGGAAAAATCCAATTTGTAACACACTCAAACAAGTAGGAACCAGACCACTGAAAAAAGATCAAATGTCAAAATTGACAGCTTTGAAATCATTTACTATAATTTGCAAGTCAAGGGGGCCTCAAGTTCTGTCTGATTTACCTGATGTCCATAATAAGAAAACCTAATGTATTTAAAGTTTTTTTAATGTCACATCAGAGCTGCTAACTCAGCCTCATTACTGCATAAAGTTCCCTAAAAATAAACCAATCTTTCTTTATTTTCAAGTAGGTTGGTACCTTGATTCTGGTTGGTGGAACAAACCTATATTGCACTGCTTATATCACACACTGGGTCTTGTGTATTCTAACTGCACGTCAAGTTTGCTTGAAGATAAATACCTTATCACACGCTCGTGGAACACAGAAAAAATATAGCGTGTCTGCGTCCCATATCCATCAAGCCTATTGGACGCATTCCAACTTATAACTTACATGTATAGTATTCTGATGAGTAATTTCACATAAATTACCCTGTTGTGTTGAACGCCATTCTGAAACTCTCCCTGATTGCAAGGTGCAAAATGTTCACAGTGGCACATGCACTCTGCACATTTTTCTGATTATTTGACCCGTTCTTGATTTTCCCCACCAACACTAGATCTTAAACCAGAACTATGTGAATGGTATGATGACATGTACGATATCGTGGAACCTTGTGGCGTCATATTACGATGCCTTGCCATACAAACGCACCGCCCTAATGACTGCAAATGAACCATGGAGTGGATACTATGATGTCACAGATACAATCTGGATCACAGGTAAGCCAAAGTATTTGTTCATTTCCTACTTTGTGAGTATTAATTTTTTCGTTTGTTTAACCTACAATACAATACAATGCAATACAATACAATACAATACAATACAAAAATGCACTTTGTATACTGCTATTTTATTTAAATCACAGCGGTCAATCTATTGTGCTGTTTGTGGATTAGGTCCTGACGTACCCTATCTTGGGTGGGATTCGAACCTTTCCCCTTCTAGAACTACACATCTATTTATTCTATTGTTATAGAATGAGGCTCTTGTATGTATTATACATGATTGAAGAACATAAACAAAACTTAGTGTTACGATTTGATTAATTTTCAGCTCATACAACCCAGTTCAGTCAACCTGGATGGATGTATTTAAGACACGGTGCAGGGGTCCAGCATCTTGACAAAGGAGGCAGTTTTGTCTCCTTGACTGATGGGACTAATCTTACCATCATTGTTGAGACCATGGTAAGAACCCACCCTCCTTCTGAATGTTTAATCCTTACGAAAAAATTTAAAGTTTCTTTGATTTATAAGTAGTATGTTCTGTTCATGATGAACTGAAGTTAAAGAGAATGTTCACCTCTGGGCCCAATTTCAAAGAAGTAGCTAAGCAAAAAACCTACCAGAATAAGGTTACCAGCCAAACTACCATGTCACATTTTTGTAACTGGTTATCCCGCTCATTTCTGCTTAGCAGACAAATTGTTAAGCAATGTTTTCTGCTTAAGCAGCTCTATGAAATTGGGACTTGATTTTGTGTATGCAAGGGTGTATTGAAGGGTAGTACTACAACAATTTATTGATAAAGTTGATGATAAAGACAAAGTTAATAATATTCAAGAGACTATTTCAATCTCCCAAATACATATTTTGAAAACAAAATTCCGTCACAGTTTAGAATCCTTCGTGAGAAAATGATTCACCTTGAGACAAGTAGGATTTGAAACTTTGCATGGTGGAGATAAGATATAGAAGAGTTTGCGGTAACACCATATAATCTCTAAATGAGTTGGGGTGGTTCTGAAAAGAATCGTTGGTTTAACTTGACGTTTCGATCAGTATGCTCTGATCGTCTTCTGGAGAATGCTGGACTCTGATGCTGCATGCTGCTTAAGTACTGGGCGGCGGATTAGCTTGGTGATGCACGAAGGCTTCTATATCACCTCGCTGACTCTTGTTTATTCCCGTCTACGTCACAACCAGAAATAATAAATGAAAATTCTTTGTGTGTTGATTGATAATATGTTTTTTCCACTGCAGACTCACGATCATTCTCTCTGTGTCAGACCGTACTTACCACCGTATGATGTAGCAGCTCAGAATGTGACCTTTAACCTCCAAGGGAGTTTTGTGAGTAGAATTAACAAAACTAACAATGTATAACTTACATGTAAGCCTCAATATCACCATCACCATTAGTCCATGCAGCGATACAAATATAGTGCCATTCCTTACTTAACCAGCATTTTGAATGTGTAAATTTGCTCAACAGTTTTTATGCCTTAATAAACATATATTATTAATAATAGTGGCTTATTATATTCACTCAGAACCGTCATGAAGTGACGCTCATGGCTCTTCAATATTATTACCCCTGGTCACTGGGCCATAACTCATTCCTTAAACTATGTCAGCTTCCTGGGGAGTACTGTATATAGCTTGTGCTGCCAAATACGTAGCACTTAAAGGCTAATCAATCACAAGAACCGTCTCTGCCTTCACAGGTACCCATTTACTCCTGGGTGGAGAGAAGCTTATGGTTAAGTGTCTTGCTCAAGGACACAAGTGTCACGACCGGGATTCGAACCCACACTCTGCTGAACAGAAACATCAGAGCTTGAGTTTGGTGCTCTTATTCGCTTGGCCAAGACAACCCATGACCGGCAATGAGGTCACTAGAGCATGTCAAGTCCCACCCGAGTGATATGCCTGTTGATTTCGCTGATGTGTTTCAACGGACTTGGGAAAATTTCTTAATAGAATGCGCCAAGGATCACCTCGGAAGCTATATAGTTTTAATCATAGCAATCAAAGCAGTCAATTTTTGTATTTATAACACACCTCTTGCTTGTTGTGTATTCTGGTTGGCTGAAACACGTTTATGTCTTTGACTGGTTACAGCACCCTGGCTTGACATGAACCGTTAAGAACAACTAAGTAACTGAATCCCGGGGGAAATTAAATTGTCTTATTTCACATTCGACGGAGGTGTGTTATAAAACACATACGGACTGTTATAATTCGGTAAATGGTGCACGTCTATCCCCTCGGGCCTGTGAGTGACCAGATAAGGGACCCTTTTCCCTCTTTTGGTCACTCAAAGTCCCTTGGGGGAATTAACATACACTATTTACCTCATTGCCAGTCAATATGTGTATAAAAGTGTGCACAGATGTGCCACTATGACCATACATAACCAGTCAAGTTGAAAGGTTTCAAATGGTTGATCAACATACTGGAAAATGTGATTAACCAAACAATGTGAATTAATGTAAATTGAATTGGTTTGCTTTTTGGCTTCCTTTTTGCAGGTTAAGATAAGCACCCTCAATGTTTGGTCTTCTAAGCTTCGATTTGATGGTCAGCAACCGTCATCTATGTTCGTGAAAAACAAGCCTATTAAGGTAAATGGATTAGTTCGATTAAAAGTGTAATTCAACCATAGAGTTATATATAAGAACTAGAGGGCGCACGAGTGATGCTTCGTGCACAAACGCCACGGGACCGCAAGATGACAAGCGCGTCATTCTGCATGCACGTTGAATATGAAATATACGTTTGAGTTTTTTTTATTGAACGCTCACGCGATGCTGTTTGTTCAACTTACAAAATGGCCGCACAAACACACGCTGTGAGATGCTAGTTTTGTCAACTTAGAAAATGGCGGCATAAGCGCATGCCGGGGCACGTATTTAGGCCAGTGCGCTCTCTAGTTCTTATATATAACTCTATGAATTCAACAAACGCTTTTAACCATAATTTGCCTGGTGTTCATATTTTGCTGAGCATTATTTGTTTGTGCTTGGCTACATTTATTGCTTAATGAGATCTTTCTGGGGGTTTCTGAACTACTAAGCTAGCATTTATATTGATACCTACTCGACTCATTGTTTGGTTTCCAGGTTGTTAAAGGAAGCTTCACCTTCACAATTGGACCTGATGAGATTTACACTTTCACTACATCTGTCATGGGGCGTAAAGGAAGCTACCAGGCACCCCCTCCATCCAAGCCGTTCCCGCTGCCTTATTCAGACAACTTTGACAGTAAGTACAGCCAATGATTTCAACAAACTCTTCCTAACTTACATGTAGGATAACATTTAGGACTAAGGACGAACGTGTCCCAGCCTTGCACTGTAACATGTAAACCTTAAGATTAATGCTAATTTTTTTTCAGTACTAGTTACTCGTCCTATATCGAGATAGGATTAATCCTCGCGTTTCGTGAAATCGGCTGCAGGGCTACAAATACCAAATGGACCAATTGGGTCAGGTGCCGCCGAATTCATAGCCCGCCTGCTTACTTCCAAATTCTGCTTTCGTGATCACCATTCTTTGCTTACAGGGTAAGTGCAAAAGTTCTGCACTAGCTGTGTAAGGGAAGAAAGCCCAGTAACGTTTGTTAGTGCACAAGCGCAAGCAAAGAGTCCCTGCTCGTCTCTAAAATACGCTAGACGTAAGCGTGGTATGCCCTGCATTAGTAGTAGCTGATTCTTTGCTTACGGTAAGCAGAATCATGAAATTGGGCTAAGTTGCCACATACTTTTAAAGATTTACTTGTATACATATTTTGCAACTTTTCAAATTCAAACCAAACATTAAGAAAGAAATGCAAAGCTCTTCCCACACAAGAGGAGACGGAGAGTTTTCAAGACAACTTATTATCCGAATTGACTGGGTTATGTTTGCAGATTATCCGCTGTACAGCGAAGCCAGTAATTTTGCTGACCAAGCCGGAGTATGGGAGATTCGCGACAGCAATAATTCCAGTCACAAATACGTGATGGAGCAAGTGGTGACAGACTACCCTGTGTACTGGTGTGAGGCAGCAAGGTCACCCGTCTCTGTCATTGGCAATTACTCATGGTGAGATGTGTATTTCGTGGTGTCATTGCGTCATTGCAATAAGACCAAGGCCCAGTTTCATGGAGCTGTTTAGTACAAAAAGTAGCCGAGCACAGCAACAAAACTGCTTACCAGATTAATTTTTCCAGCTAAACTACCATTTCACATGTACAATCTGTGACTGGTATCCTGCTCATTTCTGCTTAGCAGATAATTGTTAAGCATTATTTTCTGCTTAAGCGCAGCTCTATGAAATTTGGCCCAATTCTCAATCAAGATGGCAGGGTTTGCTGATAATTGTTCAGCAACTAGCCAGCAAAGAACCAGTTAGCTAATGTCATTTCGCTGGTCCCCTAGCCATTTTCCTAGTTCATATGTTCATGTTATTAGTAGAGATGCTTTTCTTCACTGAAGTAGTCAGTCGGACCAGCTGAAGTGATGTTTGACTGGTCCTCTCGGGTGTTTGAAGCTTAGCATGGTGTGGATAAATAGGAAGAAACTATAGACGATGTGACCTGCGACATCACATGTTTACAAAAGAGCCACCGAGCCCGGACTTCCTGCAGGCATGATTTGTACACAGCGCAATGAAAGAAAACATAAAATCTTATATTTTATGGAGATTGCACTGTCCAATTCTAACCAAATTTTGATATGATGAAAGGGGGCACATCTCAAAAGTTGAGCAGCTTTTACTTTCATAACTCTTGGTTTTATGTGGAAATTATGACACAAAATGTCAACATTCTCATAGGACCAGTGTAGTATCTTGCCTGCCAGAATACTGAAAGAATGTACAGGGTCACACTTATTGTAAACAAGAGTCACATGATCTATAAATAAATAGTAAACATGTGGGTACAACAACGTGGGAGTGTTGGCTCTGAATCATGAGTATATATGAAGTACAGTTATTTTGCTTTGTTCATCCTTAGTTCAAAGCTAGTATATCAAAGTATTTTCACCATCATTATTTCAATACGACACTTTAAATTGTTCATCTTCTAAGAGGTATGACATTTGGGGGGGGGGGTGGCTGACCTGTCGCCGTTGCAGTACATTTTTATTTTTAAACTTCAATCTTACCGACAAAATTCGCCACACTCGAGCTCCCTCACATCTGTCAGATTTAATATGCTTAAATATTGATAATATTTTCAATGAAGATGTAGTGAGTCGTGCACTCTATCATCCTCAGACTTGATCTGACTTTGAATTCCTAGATCTAAAAAGAAGGTTCAAGACAGTTCCTAAGTAGTTGCTGTGTCTTGCTTGTTGACCATACTCTTTACAAGTCTCACTGAGGCAGCGCTGTTGTCTGTTTTCAAGGGCCTCGTCAAGTCAAAGACCTTTCTGTTCCCGGAATCATCTGATTAACTTGTTTCCCCTGCCGTCCTTTTCAGACAAAGCGTCTCTCCGTCTCCAATAGTTACATCAGTAGTGCACAGCTTTTGTGCCTCACACATCATCTAATAATAAGGCTATAATAATAATAATAATAATGGCTTCCTCAGCTGCGCGCGCATTTGACGCTCAGTTGCTTTAAAGGCAGTGGACACTATTGATAATTACTCAAAATAATTATTGGCATAAAACCTTTCTTGGTGACGAGTAAAGGGGAGAGGTTGATGGTATAAAACATTGTGAGAAACGGCTCCCTCTGAAGTGCCATAGTTTCCGAGAAAGAAGTAATTTTCCACGAATTTGATTTTGAGACCTCAGATTTAGAACTTGAGGTCTCGAAATCAACCATCTAAAAGCACACAACTTCGTGTGACAAGGGTTATTTTTCTTTCATTATTATCTCGCAACTTCGATGACCGATTGAGCTCAAATAGTGTCCAATGCCTTTAACATGCAGTATGCTGCCAATCAAACCAGAAACAGCGTGGCGAACCTTTTCCTTTTTTGATCTTTTTTATTAAGTGCACTAGGTTCTTTTACCTGCGCTACACAACACACTGGACCAGCTTTTTGTCTTGCTCAAGGACACAGGTATCAGGACTGTATAAGGCACTTTGTTCTCTTTAGAGCACGACATAAATGCACTGTGTAATCATTTTTACTTTGTCTTCTCTCATTTATTTTAGGCGAGACATTAATGTTGCTGTAGATGTTATTATCGGAGCCAATGGTGGTGCATTCTTGGCTCACAGAATCAAATCAGGAGGATGCCAAGTCCGTCATTCTCTTGGTTTATTCTTCATGGTTTATTCAAATGCAACTTTTTCCGTCTACAATGGTATAGGTAAGTCAATAATGTATTGCCCTACCTTCTGAGATTGAAGATTGCTTAGTGGCGTAGTTTTGAATTTGGGGCAAGTACTTGTGGCGAGTCATGGCCAGGCAGTCTAGCTTATAAAACTTAAGTTCTGATGGCTGAGTCATCAGACTGGGGGTTTAAATATCAGGTCAGGACACTAGACCTAGAGCAAGTTCAAGTGCCCACATTTATTTGAGTCGCGATGGACCACTTTATACCAGCATTGATGTGCGCAGTGACGCACTCACTCAAACGACTCATTTGGAAGCCTACAATTAACCATCGCTACCACTATTTTAGACATCATAATTATAGGCATAATAGATAGTGGTTACACAGATGGTAAAGGAATTTGACATTTTTTTTTCTATGAGTGACTCAAATATCTTTGGTATTTATTTTATTTTTCAGATCGACAAGTTTGCCTAAGCACTGGTAAAGTCAACGTTAATCCTGGATCCTGGTTTAACATGCAGCTACTTATCAAGGTAAATTATTCATTATATAGTCTAATGGCGTCACTTTTGTCTAAAACACCTGGCTGTCAGACAAACATGCCATACACATCATTGAACCAAACTGCACTGTTAGTGTAGTTATTTGCGGGTAGACACACAATTTGGACGTACCTGCGCGTCAGTGAAATTTGACACTTTTGTCTGAGATCCGGGCACTACTATTTTTAGCATTAGTGCAGAATGCTATTACAATAAATAAAAACAGAGGAAACTCTTGGGTCAAAGGTTGTGGGTATAAAGTGCATTTCAGTTTATAGAAAGTATACAATCCCAGGAGTGAACAATTCTTCTAAAATTTAATATTTATTATGCATCTACTTAAAGGCAGTGGACACTATTGGTAATTACTCAAAATAATTATTATCATAAAACCTTTCTTGGTGACAAGTAATGGGGAGAGGTTGATGGTATAAAACATTGTGAGAAACGGCACCCTCTGAAGTGCCATAGTTTTCGAGAAAAGTAACTTTCCACGAATTTGATTTTGAGACCTCAAGTTTAGAATTTGAGGTCTCGAAATCAAGCATCTGAAAGCACACAACTTTGTGTGACCAGGGTGTTTTTTTTTCTTTCTATAATATCACGCAACTACGACAACTGATTGAGCTCAAATTTTCAGAGGTTTGTTATTTTATGCATATGTTGAGTTGAGATACACCAAGTGAGGAGACTGGTCTTTGACAATTACCAATAGTGTCCAGTGTCTTTAATTGTAGGTTGTAAACTCAAGACAACAAATTAGGCGAAACTTGGATGAAAATGCCTATCAGTTGTAGAAAATGTACAAACTTGAATTGTAGTCCAATTGGTGTTTTTATTTTCATTAGTTTTTGCAAGGGAGGAACAGTTTAAATAATAATATTTACTGCACCAGAACCCACAAAAAGCAAGCCAATGATGTTCTCAGTCTGCCAAACCACTAGGTTTTCTTTTATTTTAAAACTAAAGCAATCTCTCTTAAAGACAGTGGACACGATTTGTAATTGTCAAAGACTAGCCTTCACAGTTGGTGTATCTCAACATATGCATAAAATAACAAACCCGTGAAAATTTGAGCTCAATCGGTGATCGAACTTGCGAGATAATATTGAAAGAAAAAAACACCCTTGTCACACTAAGTTGTGTGCGTTTAGATGGTTGATTTCGAGACCTCAAGTTCTAAATCTGAGGTCTTGAAATCAAACTCGTGGAAAATTACTTCTTTCTCGAAAACTATGGCACTTCAGAGGGTGCCTTTTCTCACAATGTTTTATACCATCAACCTCTCCCCATTACTCGTCACCAAGAAAGGTTTTATGCTAATAATTATTTTGAGTAATTACCAATAGTGTCCACTGCCTTAAATACAATCAGCGCTCATTGTTGTTAAAGAAAGGCTCTGCTTATAAAGAGAACACTCTGAAGTCCTGATTCTCAATCTCTGTTTTGTGTTTCTTCGTTTTGCTCTCCTCTTATAACAACATTCCAGTTATAAACAGACTGGTTATAAAGAGGTTATTTGGGCAACCTTGTTGATTGTAACACCTGAGAACCAGTCAAATTTCATCCCAACTAAGTGTTGAAATAAGCGTCCCAATAATACAAAAGACGGACAAGCTCTTTTTACCCTTCCCAAACATTAATTGATAAATTAAATAAAGTGTTTTCTTTTTTCTGCTTCTCCATTTTTCTAGGACAATGAAGCCTCGGGATTTGTTGGAGGGAAACTCTTGTTCAGCCTTAAACTTGAGAAAGACGGAATCCCTAATAAAGGTTTCGTTGCCATAGGAACTCCTGAATATACGTGGGCACAATTTGACAACTTTAAACTTGTATAAAAAATAAGCTTTGTTACGTAAGTTACTTAAAGCTTTGAATAGACCTTTATCACGCTGTCACCATCGTGGTCATGTTCCCTGTTTCCATAACTATATTAAATGCTAACATTCTTTGCACAAACATGGCACCAGACTATTACTTCGTCCATTCTCAGTTTAGTAACAATGAGTTGGAATGGAGTAAAATTAAGATGGCCACACCGTGATGAAGGTCTATTAAGTCACGAGGCAAAGCACTTTTTGATGCAATGACAATAACGACTCGACTGAAGTTTTTGTTGAAACAAAAACAAGGTGTTGGGGTCAGTGCTTGAATCGGTGAAAAGAATGTTGTTAATTAGCGCATCAAAATTAAAAGAAATCAAAGTAAAAATTTTATACTTTTATACCTTAAGATTTAACTTCTACCTCCATTGATTTTCTACCTCCAGTAATTATAAAAATACCTTCAGATTTAACTTCTACTTCCATTGATTTTCTCCCTCCAGTACTTATAAAAAATAATACAACTGCAATATGAGTGTCGCTCAAGATATGAGTTTTCAAAATAATATACAATTTTGTCAAACCCACGATTGCATTGCTGGAGCAGATGTCAAACCTCCAGACCAGACCCTTGTCTGATTGATCTTAAAGGGAGGCTGCAGTTTTTTTTTTTATTCATTTAAACGATTAAACATGACTTTTTAAACCTGAAATATTTTTTTCTATTTTTTATTAAATGCGCAAGTATTTTAAAAATGGTTTTCAAGAGATTAGGGGAACCTACCCTGCCCCTAAAAGGGAGCCTTCATTTGCATAAACGTGACGTCATGTTGGTAACCCGAGCCATCGGGCCCCCTGGCTGTGTGCATATAGAGACGTGTGCACTGTGTGGCCTGGTACCTAGGCGCGTGTAGTTAGGGACCAGACTGTTGTTGCCGACGTTATGTTTGAATTCCCGATGTGACGTCGATGGTAGGGGGCGGTAACAATCTACAAAAGGGGGGGGGGGGCATGACTTATTTGCTAATTACACAAGTCAGATATGTCGGGAATAAACAAAACACATTTTATTGATGTTCAATACATATATCAGAAATAAATGACAGCAAAAATAACTGTTTTATTTTAATTCACTGCAGCATCCCTTTAAAGTTTCTTAGGTTTGTTATGAGTGTATGTTAGGTCACAATAGTACACCCATTGACACACTTGGGGCTTGGGTTCAAATCCCACCCGAGTAATATAAAAAACCTGTTATTTTTGTTTCACAGAGCTCAGATAGCTACTCATATACAGTGCTAACACACCTCACTGTATATTGGTTAAAGCCATTATACACTTTCGGTACAGAAAAAATAACAAAAGTTCACAGATTTACAAATAATTTACAGGGTTTACAGAGGGTAACGGTGAAAGACTTCTCTTGAAATATTGTTCCATGAAATTAAATCACCACAGGAACTTACAAACAAATATTTAACTTTTGTCTGTGGAAATTTCAGTTTGTTTAAACAATGATCCTCTGTCATTTTGTTTGATTGAAACACAATCTTCTCAGAAGTTGTGTGGATCAAGGAACGCTGTCAAAACCCAACATTTTGTGGCTCGCCGCAATCTCAAAACACGCTAACTCCAATAATCCGCAGTGCAAAGTCTTCGTTCAACAAGCAACAGAGGGGGTTAAACACCAGCTAAATGGCTATGTAAAGCTTAATGCTATTGGTCCATATTCACCCCCTGTCTATTTGCCGATAGAACTTGAAACGGTGCTTATGATTCGTCAGTAGTTAGTTGTGCACAAACATAATATGAGACGGTTCCGACAGACAATGAACGACGTAAATCGACGCTTAACTACACGTAAGTTTTGACTCCCTTTTCTCTTGAATTTTCACACAATAAAGGTGCCACTATAAAGACAATGCACTGTAGCTCAATCTGTGTCAATAAAGTTTTGATTTGTTGAAGAGAACATGAGAAAATAGCCGTTTAAAAACCGCATAAATTGTTGTTAGCCCGCCACGATTTGCTGTAGGTTCGCGTGGGTCGCTGGACCAGTTCATTCCTTGTGTGGGGATTCATGTGTACGCGGGGTACGGGTGTGTGTGTTCACTCTGGCTTTCGTGATAACCTTAAAGAACACTTAAATACAAAATTTAATGGGGGGGGGGGATAAATTGAATACACACATGTTGTCAATACTTCGAACGGATCCCTTGTTGTCACAGTTGTGATTAATTATTACAAGTTAACGAATAGCCTAGTCAATGTTTACTCATTATCTTGATTTCTTCAAAAGCCAATACTATGGCATTTGTTTAATTGTTTATGCAGAAGTTTATTGTACAGCCGTCTTAAGCCTGTGACTGGTTACAATGTAAAAAATAATTGTTAATAGTTCTTTCAAAATAATATTTGTTATTGTAAAATGTTACAAGAACCTTGCTCTATGTGTTATACAAATATTTTTAAACTCTCATTCAACTAAAAGTTTCATTTGATTCTCATGATGTTTGATCAATTTGTTATTAATAAATGTTCAAGTGATATATATTCAGAAAATGATGGTTTTGTTTCCAATCCTTTAGGTATGGTATGGGGTATTAAATTATAAGAACCGCGGCGCCCGCTGTACAGTAGATCATGTACACATAGTTGAATATATCCCTGAACACCCCTATTTCAAAACAGTTGGTCCCATCAATGTTGCCAGCAACGCGCGTGTGTGTACGAATCATGTGTCGCTGCCAATGGCATGGTGAAATTTCATGTCATTACGGCTTGACACTTTTGTGCACGGTAGAGTTGATCTCATTATTTTATTTCCATACTCTCATAAAAGAATAACAAAAGTTACGTGTATTACGGAGTAAATCAAAACAATTCTTTACGTAAGAGTAAACATAAATAAGCAAACAGAGAACGGGCCGTTTTGGTAAGCAATAGCTTGTAAGAAAAAACACTGCATGAGACGAGACAGAAAAGAAAACAATTGACCAACATTTAGAAATCAAGCCTTATATTTGGTCGTTATTATACAAAATTGTTCATCATGAGCAGTGAAATGTATTGCCTGCCAGGAAATAGACTGGAATGTATTAGGCCTAATTTCATTATGCCGGTAAGCACAAAAACTTGCTATAAGCACAGAAAAGTATAGCTTAGCCGATAATAGAGAAACTGGCTATACCCATGTACCCCATGTACCAAAAAAATGAATGTAAGAAGCATCACCGCAGTTATTATCTCAGATTGTGTGTCTAAAGGAATTATGTTTCTTATTTTGACTATGTTCTTTCCATTTGGACCGTATTCAACTCTGGAATATGTAGGCTATAAAACTTTATAAGTGCGGTAAGGAGTACAGCAGTTGGTAGGCCCTACAATGCAATTTGATATCGTTCACTTTTTGGTTCAAACGCTTGACCCCCCAAAATGGAATACTATAAGAGGCGTTATCGTAACGCTTTCTATATTGTATTCCGTCAGGGAAAATTCTTCCAATGTTGACTACTTCATTGTATACAAAGTGACGTTTTAATTTCTAGAATAAGAGTTGATAACCAACGATGTTCTTCAAAACAAACACTACTACTTACTGTGTAACTATCTCTTTAATAAAACTGTCACCGTGCCAAGTTTCAAAATCAAGGGAAACCGACTCGGATTTTGCCCGAGTTTTTTTAGGTGAACAAAATTAATCATAATTCACACAGGCACATTTTCATTTGACAAAAAAACAATGCAGAGTGTTTTACAGGGCAGGGTGTTTTCTATTACTTTACAATGATCATTCTACATCACACAGTTGTTTCTTGTTTCACATGATCAATGTCTTTATTTTATAAATGCGTAATGTTAACCTGGCAAATAAATTGAAATTTTTAAAACTAATTACTGTACACCTAAGGGCAGAAAAAAAAATTTGTCAGAGTAAAGTGCTTGGTAATTATGATACTAATGATCACTACTATCACTGACATACAGAAACTGGAAATAATTAAAGTTAGAAGAAAAATGTATACCAATTTGTAAACAGGGAGTTAAGTTAATACACAGTTGAGTTATGATTATTCATTAGAGTTCATTAACTGCAAAGAAAGCTTATAAATTGACTTTTATGAAAACACACAAAACCTTTTTAACTTGTCCATTATTGGAATGGATCAGTTCATGAACTTGGTTCATGAACTGCTGTGATGAACATGTCATGAACTGTTTGATGCATGGACTGATCATGAACATTCTTAAAAGTTCATCAAGTCATTAATTCCCTTTTGGCTCAGTCAGTGCACAACTACGAGATAATGAAGCTGACGCGCAGCGTTTCTTTGCAAAATCGTGATCAGAATAGGCGCTCCCAGACCCTTTGAGAATTCATGAGAAAATCCGAGCGTTCATAAGCACGTCAGTAAAACGCTCCGCTTGGTGGGAAATATTTGAACAACACTTAAAATGAAGGAGGATTATCTTGAGATGTTTTGCTAAATGAAGGGTTGTCAAATTTGTTTAACTGTATGCACATTTTAAAGAAAAACCGTCGCAAAGTGTGTTATGAATATCACTCCTTTTTGATGAACCCTTCACGTTTGCCGTGACCCTGACTGCTTCCCATTACGTTAGAGATTTTAATGCATATTTTTAGTATCTTGAAGAATTTTGCCGTTGTTAGCTTTTTACATTTTTACTGTGGGAAACATATTTTTTCGGTGTCAAAAAAATGGGCAAAATGTTACAATTTCGTAATTTTTTTTATGGAATTGATTATGACGTCAGGGTTACATGACATACGCGCATTCTATTCCAGCAGCGCTAACGCGCTAGGCGGGCGCTTTGTTTTGTTTCTTTTGCGTACATACGAACGGGCTACACTAAACAGCATACATCTTCCCCAAAATGAACTTACTTAAAAACGGAGACGGCGCACGGCGCACGCCGCACGTTTGCCGTGACCCTGACTGTTTCCCGTAACATCTTACAAAATAAACAAGTGATTTGCATAAAAGAACAAACAACATTTCCACACATTTGTTCAAATCTGCTACGGGCATTTCATGAAAAGGGTATGGTTTGATGCATAGAGCTTTAAACTTGTAAATTCATAGCTCTAATGTTTGATGACAATTAGTTAACAACAGGATGGACCACGTGAAGGTTGTCACCTCCCACCCCACAAACAGTTTAAAGAGATCGTTTAAAATCTACATCGTTAATGAGTACTCAAACCTATGGTGGCCCTGAAGGGACATCGCATATCGCAAACGTGTGCGCATACGTATGCAATGTCGTGAAACAATTCGCAAATATGTGCGCACACGAATGCAATGTCGTGAAACAATTCGCGAATATGTGCGCACACGTATGCAATGTCGTGAAACAATTCGCAAATATGTGCGCACACGTATGCAATGTCGTGAAACAATTCGCGAATATGTGCGCACACGTATGCAATGTCGTGAAACAATTCGCGAATATGTGCGCACACGTCTGCGAATATTATTTGCGATGTCGTGAATTTTATTGCATACCATGTTGCATACCTTTGAATAAAATGTCTAATGATCTGGGGGTTTCTTTCCAACAGTGAGATAAGCGGTAGTCATTGCAGCAGTAGTCTTTGTTGTGAGGCAAGCGAGGCGTGTGGTCGTCCTTGGCCTGGTGCCAAGTTCCTGGGTATACACATGCTTTACAGAGGGAGCCTGCTGTAGCGCCACAGTACTCCCTAGATCGGTAACAAATTATCCACAACTATGACATCATCCAAATGGTATGCAACATGGTATGCAATAAAATTCACGACATTGCAAAACAAATCGCACTCGTGTGCGCACATATTCACGATTTGGTTCACAAAATTGCATACGTGTGCGCACATATTCATGATTTGGTTCACGAGATTGCATATGTGTGCGCACATATTCGCGATTTGTTTCACGACATTGCATACGTGTGCGCACATATTCGCGAATTGTTTCACGACATTGCATACGTGTGCGCACATATTCGCGAATTGTTTCACGATATTGTATACGTGTGCGCATATATTCGCGATTTGTTTCACGACATTACATACGTGTGCGCACACGTTTGTGTTATGCGATGTCCCTTCGGGGCCACCATACAAACCCCCTAGATAAACACCAAGGAAAATGTCATAACCTTGTAATTAAAATTTTGTTTTTGCTGCATAGAGCTAAACATGGTTATAAAGCTCTATTGTTTGATGACAATTAGTTAACAACAGGGTGGACCACGTGAAGGTTGTCATCTCCCACCCCACAATTAACAGTTAAAAGAGATCTTAATACATCGTTAATGAGTACTCAAACACACTAAATTAACACTACAACCAATGTCAACCTTAAAGAGTACTCAAACTCTCTAAATAAACACCAAAGAAAATGTCATGACATTGTCATTAAAAAATTGGTTTGGTGCATAGAGCTATAATATAAACATGGTTATAAAGCTCTATTGTTTGATGACAATTAGTTAACAACAGGGTGGACCACGTGAAGGTTGTCATCTCCCACCCCACAATTAACAGTTAAAAGAGATCATAATACATAAAAACCATAGAAAATGGCATGACTTTTGTAATTACAAAACCTCGTTAATGAGTACTCGAAACCGTATATAAACACCATAAACAATGTCATAACCTTGTAATCAAATAACATCGTTAAGAGTACTCCAAAAATGGACTGCATACCCTTAATAAATACCGTGGAAAATGTCTCGACCTTTGTAATAATAAACCTGGTTAATGAGTACTCAAACACACACAAGGTCATGACCTTTGAAAAAGAGTTACTATAAACCCCAAGTGTGTCACAATATTTACATGTCTTCCTATAGTAACCAGTAAAAAACATGGTGGCCACCATGTGAGGGTACCCCAGAAGAGATACCATGTTAATAATTAGAATAATAAATAATTGAATTACAGAGTGACACAAAATAAAAGGTTACAATTTATAATTAAATAATTATTACGATACAAAACTTCATTACATAAATCACCACTTATATACAGTCCTTAACACACTTGTTTAACGACGTTAAGAGTACTCGAAAACTGGACTGACTATCCTTATAGTCAGGTAGCTTAGGGATGGAATCGTGACCGACTGGCCCAAAGCACCAAATTTGGTAGGTACCTTCTATAGGCCCCAGAAATAAATTTTAGAAGGGGTGACACCAAAAAATATTTTTGGAAGGTACTTAATTTGCATAATTTCAAAATGGCTGCAAAATCCTATACTTAAGCACTAATTTCGGTACATTTTTATTATTTGAATGCAAAAGTCATTTTGAAATTTTTACTTCGATGGTTTTGTTTTCATATCCTGCACTTAAACAACACCAATTAGCTGATGATGTGCCTAGGTAATTATGTTTAGTCAAAAAACCAAGATGGCCACCATAATAATAAATTAAGTATCGTGGTTCGAAATATGCAAAACAATTATATTTTGTTGTTACTACTGTCTGGATTTGCACGTTCACCTAATAAAACGGTCCCATGTGTGGAAAACTAGTTTTGCCTGACAATATCTTCAAAGATCTTGGCAGCTTCCGCCGCACTTGCAAAGCGCTGTGCAAGAAAGGCCAGCTTTGCGGCATTTGCAGTTTCTCGAGCACTGCGGATGTGTTTGGCATCCGCACTTCAACAGCTCTCTGCAGACACTGGCTGCCTCTGGAATGAGTGACCACACAGGCTTCCAGTCAGATGCAACCTTTGTCCAACCATATCCCTCGGGCAGTGGAGCCCTCTGTTCAGACTTCAAGCTTGTTGTCCAGATGCTCGCCTGATACAGGGCCCGGTTGGAATGCTGCAGAAGTGCCGCCTGTCACACCCCCAAAAAAGAGAAGGAACAAGAAATGTATCATTTCAAAGAAATGTAATGCTAAAATTCATCATTTGGTTTAAGTTCAATGATTGAACGAAAATATACAAACCTGTGTTGGGGGGATTTTTTCCATCGTGTGTTTTGCCTTTGAGAACAGTTCCTCTCTTAGTTCATTTACTCTCTCCACTGGACTTGTTTTGTCATACAAAACGCAGGTGAACCTTTCCAGCAGCTGGAAGTCAGGACTGGCAATCTCCAGAGGCTCAAACGGATGTTGTGAAATAGAGACGAATGCTTCACTGACGCCAGGAAACGAATTCCATGCCTCCCATGCCGACTTTTTTCCTTTTCCAAGAAACTGGGAAGTTGTATCAGACCCAGTGAAAGCATGGAACGGTGGGAGAGCCCTACATTTTGGTTCCTTTAGCTTGTTGCAGATTGCATTGACACTAAAGTACTGGATTTTTTTTCCCATTCCAAATTCAACCCATAAGTCGGTTCCAGGGTGAGAAGTGAGGAGGTCGAAGAACACACCAACAAGGATGACAATGACGTCTGTGTCTACAGTTCGGACAAGAACTGTTCTGGATCCATTGATCAGGGCATCTTGGATGTGAATACAGATTCTTGAATCTGCTTCTTCATGGTCGCAAGGTGGCAATGGTTTGCTAGAATTTCTTGAAACTACTGACTCTCCTGTAATGCAAAAAAAGGGTACATGTATTTAGTTTATTCAAATCCACATGTTTAAACAAAATTCTGGTACATGTGTTGTATTATTCATGGTACCCAAGGTATTGTGTACATTTTTATTATGTTCATTGGACGTACCTGAAGTAATATGCACCTCCTTTCCAGCAGGAAACTCAGTGTTCGATACCTTCTCAGTTAGTAGTTGAAATAGCTCTTGTTTATTGGTGGGATCCTGCAGAAAGTTTGGGAAGTTTGTTGGTAGTTTAGTGTTCCCTGCAACCTTCTTCCTTACACCTTTTCCTCTCTTCTCCCTCGTAGACTGCTTCAAACTGTCTGTCTTGTATGTATCCCACACTATGTCTACTCGGTTGCTGTTTCTTAATTGTTGTTGGATCCAGGGGAGAAACAACATTTCACTGTATTCATTGAATGTACTAGTTTGATTTGCAGGGAGTGCGTGGACGATAGCAGCACCGTCAAAAACCTTGGCATGGTAGTATGACGGAGGGTCTGGCTGATCTGTTGTCAGAATTTCTATCAGATCAGATTTTTTCGTCGGCAGGCGGAGCGCTCCATACAACGAGAGAGAAGGTGGCCAAGGATGATTTTCATGGGCGAAGAATTCTGTTAAGTCTCCATCACGGTACTGACTTGCAATGTAGAGCTGGCTGAAAAGATTGCAATCAGTTTTTATACTTGAAAGCTGCTGCTTAGCACTTGTTGTTCGCTTTGATTTCGGTCGCTTCCAAATGGCCAAAGAGTTTTTTTTGATGGGCTTATGAATGCTGGTGCTTCGGTCTGAAATCACATCCTTAACATACTTCTGGTACTGGGATATGCCAAGAGCTTCAATTGTGCGGACTGTGGAAACAACATCTTTATTAGCACAGTTCCGAGTGTCCAAAGCAAGCAGTTCTGAAGAATCTTCAAGGAAAGGGTTACCCATTTCTGAGACTGCTTCAGTGAGGCTCTTCACTTGTTTCCTGAAGACCTCTTGCGTAGTCATCCCCTGTTCGTGCTGCTTGTAACTGTTGACGTTTTCTCCGTCTAGAAACTCCTCCTCAAATTCCTTCAGCAGCCGTGCTTGCTGTGGACCTGAAACCATCCATCTTCTGAAGGCAGCTGGGTTTTCAGTAAGTCCTACCACGCCACCAGATCCCTTTACCAGATCGTTGTTTTGTTCATGGCCTTGGTCAAGAGGCATGCACGAGAACTTGTGTTGAGTCTTTTGCAGGACCCACATTTGTTTGACCTCTTCTTTGATATTTGGTGGTAGAGCCTTCATGTCTCGGATGTGAATGGGGATCCAGCGAGCGTAGTTGGTGTGATCCAGAACAAAGAACCAAGACACCAATGCCTCCAAAGCCTCCACAAAGAGATCAAAATCTCGGATACGATGAGCACGGATGAAAATCAGCACAAGTGTTTCATATTTCAAGATGATATCCCAGTACTGAAATGTAGGGCTTGCCGTAATCATCTTCTGCTTCCACGTTTCGAAAGAAATCTCACTGTCAGACTCCACCTTCAGTTGCCAAGCATCTCTCTGCAGATTTGCAAGTGTTAGGGCTGTAACTTGATGACTGTGTCTGGTTCTAGTGAGGTGGGCAGCTTTGAGGAAGGAGTCTGATGTACCTGAGGAGGCCACACCAGCTTCACATAAGGCAGTGGTCCACCCAGATCCTTCCAGAAAGTCTCCAATAGTGTTCCATAGAGCCATTTCAATGTGGAGACCTCCAAACATTACTACAAAGTGCTTTTCTCCCAGTGTCTCGGGCCAACGCCACTGAGCAAACTTGGCAAGGGCAAACAGTGGTTGATCCATAGCAATAAGCGGTGTTTGGCATGGATTGAGATATGTTGTTATCTGCCTTTGGATATCCATCCCATGCTTGATCATGGCAATGGTTGCAGCCTTCTCATAGAAAAGGGGCAAGAGGGCGTTCAGTGCAGCAGGATCTGAAGGAGGCATCTGGGTTGAAGCATGGAAGGCAGACCAAGCAATGTAATCTTCTTTTTCAAGCTTGTCCTTCTTTAACAGCAAAATAGATCTGTCTATCCAGGAGACTTCTGTAGCTCTTGCATTTTCAAGTTTACCATCAATGGTACTGAGAGTAGTTTCTGGCACTTCAAGTTTAGAAGTCTGGCAAGCCACAGCTGGAACAGTTGTGTAATTCTCAGGGAGTGAATACTTCCTCGACTCGGAGCATATTACAATAGGATCTCTGATGGTTCCAGAGCAGGATGCGGTGGGAAACTGAAATATACTTATTCCAGTACCATGGAAGGAGCCCTCGGCTGTTGTAGAGGAAGGGTTATGATCGATGTTATCCAAAGCCCCAACTGTGAACAGACCTCTTCTTAGATTTGCAGGGCAGACAAGTTCTTCTTCTTGAAAGCGCTTGCATACAGCATTTGCTAGGCAATTTTCTAGGTCAATGACACGGTCGTAGCTAACACTGATGCCAAGTCTATACAGGATGTTCATTATTTTTTTGCATCTCGTGAGTGTATGGATACATAACCCAATGTAGAGAGGAAGAGGTGGCTCCCTTTCTTTTGAATGCCTGCTGTTTTTTGCCACAGAAGCTTTGTTTTTTGCATTGAAGACAACCACCTGAGCTATGGAAAGACAAACCTGTGACTCAGTGATATCTTGGTGCTTTACATTAGGTCCATTCAGCAGCATGGCAACTAGTGTCTTAAGGCTTGCCGGAACAGAATTTCCCTGGCAGTTATGCTCGAAATTCCCAGTAAAAGGGAGGGTTTCCCAATCAAATATGTCTTGTCTGATGCTTTTAACAAGTCTAACCATGGAAAGAGCTTCTGACGTATAATCTCGTGTCTTCATGGCGTCACTGAGTAGTTTCCTCATACCATCATTGAATACAAGAAGTGTATTTCTTCCGTCAGATTGCTCCTGGCACTCCTCTATGAAGTGATCTAGCAATCGGTTCTTAAGTCTGGTTTTATTTATGGTTTTGTCAACTCCAAGGTCCCGCAATCGACTTTCATACAAGTTATGGATCTCAGTGAGTTTGAAGAGGAATGTGCCATTTTCTACACTGCTCTCAATGTAGGAAACAAGTTCTGCAAATACTCTTCCTTCATTTCTCCGCTCAAAACTTGTGTTTGTGTCAATGCTTGCTCTCTCTACACTTCTATAGCGGGTCTTGTATTTAGATAGACAATCAAAATGGTATTTAGCCTCAATTGCTATGAGGTCCCCTCCAGAAATTCTGGCAAGAAGAGCTGTATCTTTAAGTTTTGTGGCCATCATTCTGAGGTGACTGTCTAGTTTCATGGTTGAACAGTTGTGCAATTTTCCAGATGTCCGAGAACAGAAAATGCATGATTCTTTATCCGGGGTGCCAATCACTTTGCGTTTAGACTTTTTATTCACTGATTCTTGTTGGGAGTCACATGTACGTTTTTTTGCCTCACGACGTCTGCAAAGAAGTGTACTAGTAAACTTGAGTCGGCAAGCTTTGTGCCACTGGGCACGGTTTTCCAGAAGTTTCTCGGCCGTTACCCCCTTTAAATTAATTTCTACTGGTAAGGCTTCTAGCTCCTGAAACTCACGTGCGATGTCAATAAAAGCTGCATAAACCTGGAGACCATTTTTCTGGAGGCTATCTGCTGGGCATTTCATGTCTCCGCCTCCTTCTCCACAAATTATGCAAGGTTTGTCCATTGTTAATAGTCTGGAGAAGAATGTGGAAACAAGGTTCTTTTTTACTTGATTTAGTTGCAAAATCACAGAATATTCGTCTGTTTACTTTTTGGTTGTTATTAGGCTTTTCAAGTGAAAACTTGCTGTAGGCCTATATGATTTTGAGGTGAACCCTGTTCCCTAATGATCGGAAAGTGATTGTCATAATATATATAACAGCATGGACCATTAAACAATCTGACAATAAATCCCATGTTTATTTTCTATAATGTTTGTACAAATACATCAGATTTCAAAAAGTAAAAGCTACCACGTACACTTATGTTATAGTTATAGTCGGTTACCAATGATATCACTCCAGGATGAAACGTGGCATGATTGAAAACTCAACTTGTAAAGTTCATTATACAAATTTATTGTGAGCACTTGTCTCTCACAGTGTACAAAACAAACTTGTTTCTATAACACAATGTAGCTCCCTGTACTAAATCCAACTATTATTACTACAGGTACATGTATCAATACTGCACTTGCATGAACATGTATGCCGCCATTTGCATTGTGTTACAATGAAGTCTATTACAAAAACTGAGAGTTTGACTGGACATTGGTCTGATAAACTCTTAAAAAATTTTGTAGATGATTCATTTTTGTTCCACTTGTCAATTAGGTAAATTTGAAATAAAGTTAGTGGATCAATATGTTCAGATTCCTTGTTTACTTACCAATGCTTGGAACACAGCTTGAAAAAGATACCTCATGCAGAACTTCAAGTAGTCAAGTAAAGTAATCAAAGTATCAAACTCTTGAGGGCGCTTTTGAACATTTAAAAAATAATTTTGCATAAATACAAAACAATTTTCTGATCAAAGGTGAAGGTTTTCTGATGTAATTTTTTTTCTGCGTATATGACAGAAGGTAATTACAATAATGATATACTATAAAACAAAACAAAATTATACAAACTTGTATGGGGTTAGACAACTACGTAACAACTGGTAAGTATAGATTAGCTAAAATATCAAAGTGAAAACAACAAGAAGGATAAAAACAATTTTTGAATTGGCAAATTGAAGCCAACTTCCAAATTGTAGGTGCAAATAATAAAACAAATATAAACAATTTTACACTGAATCTTTCTAAATGGATTTATTCATAAAAACACTAACAATTATGATGTAATTAATCTTAATTAGTGATAATTAGTTATAAGCATCAGTCTACTTTGACTTTAAAGTAAAATATACATATTTCGAACCCTATAAATAATTAATAAAGGGCTGAATACAGCACTTAACTGAAAAAAACGCCACATAATTAAAAAGAAAACGATTTTATATGCAAATTAGGCACCAAATTAGATTTATGCAAATTAGGTACCCTTCCAAGATAATTTTTAGGTGTCACCCCTTCTAAATATCTTCTCTAGGACCTAAAGAATATATCTACCAAGTTTGGTGCTTTGGGCCAGTCGGTCACGATCTCGTCAAAATTTGGACCTAA
>NC_092655.1:14977905-15045405 GCF_032118995.1 Asterias amurensis
GAAATAGAGTTTTGAGTATAAAGAGATCATTCTCTAGCTATTCTACCTAGGTTTGCTGCGCTTTAATCCCATCTTGGATATGTATTGTTTGAAGCTTTGCATGGTGTGGAGAAATAAGAATTTACGGGGACAACCATGTGTAAACCTCTTAAGGTGAGTATTGGCTCTGAAAAGAGCAGGTTTGGTCTTGATGTTTCTAACAGTATATTCTGCTCGTCTTCAGGAGAATGTTGGACTACAGGCGATGGTCGAACTTTAGAAGTGCTGAATGGATGAGCATTTGGGCGGGATGAATCAAAGCTGTTCTTGGCCGGTAATGCATGTGAGTTGATTGCTGGTTGGATGTGTGTGCATTGGAGTGTGACATTCTTGTGGTGAGCTGCTGCTGGAAGGGTTGGCTTGAGGATGTGTGACCAGATGACGTTAATGAAGAAACCGATGTCTTCTGGAACTGTATGGCGTGCTTGTATATCGATGGCCTCCCCGACTCTGCATTGGTGCCAGGACTGTACATGAGCTATGAGTTTGGCTTGATTCCACTTGATGATGCTGTCGTGTTCGTGTGAATATTTGATGATGGCTGAATTGTTAAGGTGTTCCAGTGTGCCATGTGCTTTGTGTTCCTTGATTCTTGTTGAGATATTGCGCCCTGGTTCCACGATGTATACTTCACAGTTATCGCAGGGAATGTGGTAAACGATGGCTTTTTCTCGAGTGTCTTGCTTGTCCTTGTGTGTGTGGAGTGATGCTTGAATCTTGTTTGATGCTGTATGGAAGGTCTTGACTTGAGCTTGAATGAAGATACGTTGAAGCTTGTGAGAAGATAGGCCAATGTTTGGGAGGGAGATTGCAGCCTTGAACTCTGGTAGTTCATCTGGTGTGAGACTTGGCTTGGGCTCGCTGAGGTTGAAAGTTTTGTAGCCATTAAGTTGACGTGATGTCTTGATGTGTTGTAGTTCCTGCTTCAAGCTGCCCTTGTCACAGGTGTCCAAGGTCCAACGGACCAAGGTGTTGGAGACAGCAGACTTGAAGCGAGGATGGTGGAATAATGAGTTGTGAACGTATCTGTTGGTGTGCGTTGGCTTGTGATGTACCGTGTGGGCTAGAGTGCCATCAGCTTGTCTTGTTACTTCGGCACCTAGGAAGGAGATAGCATTGTTTTGTTCTTGTTCCATGTTGAATCGGAAACGTAGATATTGACTGTTCAGTTGATGGAAGAACTTTTGGAATGCTGTCTTGCCGTTGGGCCAAAACCACAAAGGTGTCGTCAATGTAGCGGAACCTGAGGTTGGGGCGAAGATTGGCATTCTTGATACCGTCAAGTTAAAACTCCTCCATGAACAAATCCATCAAGACTGGGGATAGAGGAGATCCCATGGTGGCCACAGAGGTTTGTTCGTAGAATTTGTCTCGCCACCTGAATCTAAAAGCGGAGAAGCAGGTGATAAGGAGGTCGTGGACTTGTTCTGGAGTGAGTCTTGTGCGGTCTGTCAGTGTAGGTTAGGCTTGAAGGCATTGTTCGGCGATGTTGCATGCTTCTTCAGTTGGTATGTTGGTGAATAGTGACATGATGTCAAAACTGACAAGGATCTCAGTTGCCCGGAGATGTATGTATTTGATAATGTCGACGAACTTGCTTGAGTTGTTAATGTTATGTTCAGTGAGGCCAACTAGTGGATGAAGGGTCTTGGTGGGGTGTCTTGCAGTATTGTAGGTGGGTGACCCCGGGACGCCACGATGGGACGGAGAGGAACATCTGGCTTGTGGCTCTTAAGGTTGGCCAAAAAAACGTGATTAGGCGGATGCGGATGGCTTGAGGTGACGGTACATGGTGTTGTCTATGACCTGCGCTTGATAAAGAGTGCAGAATTTAGCAGTGGGGGTGCGTTCGATGATTGAACAGGAGTTACTTGGCAGGCGTCGGTAGGTATCAGTTGACAGGATGTCGGTTACCTTGTGGTCAAAATCTGTTGTGCACATGAACACGGTGGCATTACCAATGTTCGTTGACATGATGTGGATAGACTTGTCTTTGTGCAGGGCTCGGATAGCGGCGTGTTCTTGCTTGCTTGTGTAGGGTCTTGGTAACTTGGTGTTTGAAGAGTTTGAAGAATCTGGATGCGGATATGGTTGACGAATGTCTTGTGTAGATGTTTGAGTGCAGGTTCGGTAGACTGAATAATATCTTTGACTGGAATCATGCACTGTGTGGGCGCCAGCACACCTCGCATGATTCAAGTCAAAGACATCAATCAGTCCACTGAACCTGCACTCAAACATCTGGACAAGATAGTCGCCAACCAAGTCCGCATCCAAATTCTGCAAAGACTTCAAACGCCAAGTTACCAAGACCCTACACAAGCAGGCGAGAAAATGCTGATATCTGAGCCCTGCACAAAGACAAGTCCATCCACATCATGTCAGCGGACAAGGGTAATGCCACTATGGTCATGTCTACAACGGATTATGACCACCAAGTAAATGAAATCCTGTCAACTAATACCTACCAATGCCTGCCAAGGAACCCCAGCCCAGTCATTGAACGCACACTCACCACCAAACTCTGTACTCTCTATCAAGCGCAAGTCATAGACAACACCACGTACCGTCACCTCAAACCATCCGCATTCACCTGCCCACGTTTCTTCTGCCAACCCAAGATCCACAAGCCAGATGGTCTTCTCCGCCCCATCGTGGCTTCCCAGGGTTCACCTTCTTACAACATTGCAACACACCTCACAAAGAACCTCCATCGACTAGTTGGCCTCACTGAACATCACATCAACAACACAAGCAAGTTAGTCGACATCATCAAGCACATACATCTCCGTCCAACTGATATCCTTGTCAGTTTTGATGTCGTGTCACTGTTCACCAACATACCAATCGAAGAAGCATGCAACATCGCCAACCAAAGCCTTCAAGCCGAACCTACACTGACAGACCGCACAAGCCTCACCCCAGAACAAGTCCACGACCTCCTCATCACCAGCGTCTACGCTTCCAGCTTCAGGTGGTGAGACAAATTCTATGAACAAACCTCTGGGGCCGCCATGAGATATCCTCTATCCCCAGTCCTGGGAGATTTGTTCGTGGAGGAATTTGAACTTGACAGCATAGAGAAGGTCAATCTTTGCCCTAACCTCTGGCTCCGCTACATTAACGACACCTTTGTGGTTAGGCCTTACGACAAGACAGCACTCCAAGAGTTCTTCCATCACCTGAACAGTCAACATCCACACATCCAATTCACCATGGAACAAGAACAAAACAACACTATCTCCGTCCTAGACGTCCAAGTAACAAGACAAGCTGATGGCACTATAGCCCAAACGGTACATCGCAAGCCAACACACCCCGATAGATACCTTCACAACTCATCATTCCATCATCCTCGCTTCAAGTCTGCTGTCTGCAACACCTTGGTTTGCTGGGCCTTCAACACCTGTGACAAAGGCAGCTTGAAGCAGGAACTACACCACATCAAGACTTCACTTCAACTTAACGACTACAAGACATTCAATTTTAGCCAGCCCAAGCCAAGTCTCACAACAGATGAACAACCAGAGTTCAAGGCTGCAATCACCCTCCCATATATCGGCCACACTTCTCACAAGTTTCAAAGTATCTTCAGTCAAGCTCAAGTCAAGATCTTCCACACAGCACCAAACAAGATTCAAGCATCACTCCACACACACAAGGACAAGCGAGACACTCAAGACAAAGCAGGCGTTTACCGCATTCCCTGTGATTGCGGTAAAGTGTACTTCACGGAAACCTGGCGCAGCATCTCAACAAGAATCAAGGACACAAAGCACATGGCAGACTCGGACACCTCGACAAATCAGCCATCATCAAACATTCACAAGAACACGACCACATCATCAATTGGAATCAAGCCGAACTCAAAGTTCCTGTACAGTCCTGACACCAATGCAGAGTCAGGGAGGCCATCGAGATACAAGCACATCATAAAGTTCCACCAGACGAGGTTTCTTCATTATGGACATCTGGTCACCCATCCTCGAGCCAACCCTCCCAGCAGCAGCTCACCTAAAGAATGTCGCACTCCAATGCAATTCACATCCAGCCAGCAATCAACTCTCACGCATCACGGGCCAAGAACAGCTCTGATCCTTCCCTCTCAAATGCTCATCCATCCAGCGCAACTTAAGCTCCACCACCGGCGCCGCCTGCATTCCAGCATTCCCCTGAAGACGAGATTATAAAGAGATAATTCTCTAGCTATGTACCTATGTTTTGTGAGCTTCAGTCATCGACAGGTAGTACACCACATTCCCAGCAGAACTGGAGACTCCTGAAAATATGTCAATCAAGTCAAAATATCAAGTGTAAAACCTCCACCTTAAATTGGTCCATTATTACAAAGAGCATCCCAAAATTGGGTCCTTGAGTTTTTCGATGATAATTTGTTATGCTTTCTTTCTCTCAAATTTTCTTTACAGTCGAACAATTGTCATGAACTTGTTGTTTCCATTAAACCAACTTTCAAGAACTTTTTGCGAAGAAACCGACGGGACAGTTTGTGGACTAAAGGCTTAAAGACACTGGACACTATAGGTAATTATCAAAGACCAGTCTTCACTCTTGGTGACGTATGTCAACATATGCATGAAGTAAAAACTTGTGAAACTTTGAGTTTAATTGATTGTCGAAGTTGCAAGACAATAATGAAAGAAAGCACACCCACCCTTGTTACACAAACTTATGTGCTTTCAGATGCTTGATTTCGAAACCTCAAAATCAAATGCTGAGGTCTCGAAACAAAACTAATAATAATAATAATATTAATAATAATAATTTGTTCATTTACATTGTGCCCATTCCATAAACTGTACAAAAGCGAATAACATAATAATCCAAACAATTGAATGAACAAGAACCTTACAGGACAAATTGCAAAACATTAATACAGTAAACCCACATATTAGTAAAGGAACAATATATGCACAATTCAAGAATTTCCAAATTCATGGAAAATTACTTCTTAATCGAAAACTATGTTAATTCAGAGGGAGTTGGTTCTCGCAACGTTTTATACCATCATCCTCTCCCCATTGGTCGGTACATTAACTCAGACTTGATGTCCTTTTGATGACAATTTGGAAATGAAACTGAAGAATTTCTGTCCAAAAATGTATGGCCCTTTACATTTGAATTGCAATTGAAGGGTATCAAACACGATAGCATCTTACATAATCGAGTCCCCCCCCCCCCCCCAATTTTCATCTTGACTCCAGCAAATGGAAAATTTGTGAATTACAAAGCTAAATTAGAGCGTGGAGCCCCTTTTAAATCTAAACAAAATGTTTATTTTAGGATAAACCTTAACAAATTACGCTCCCTCATTACTTTCCAAGCTATCAATCAAACTGAAAATAAACTTACCTGGTCCTGTCGGTTTCCTCACAGCGTACATAGCTCTCAATGATGTCTTCTTGGTCGGTACTGGAATGGCATGACACCGTCTTCGAAAAAATATAAGACAAAACAAAACAAAAAATGAGAAAAGTGCACTTCGAATCAGAGTTATTCCATTTTAGTTTAAGAATGAAGGTGTAATAAATGGGGTGTGTGGTTGTTACACGATGTTTAGACAATGACGAATGGTGTGAAGTTGGAGATTAAGATGTCACACGCAAGCATGCTCGGATATGAGCTTGGTAGATTTAGGTTAGTGTGCAACGCTGCGCATGCAGTAAATTGGTAGGACAAAAATCAGAGCACCAAATTCATGGAAAACTACTTCTTTATCGAAAACTACGTTAATTCAGAGGGAGTTGGTTCTCGCAATGTTTTATACCATCACCCTCTCCCCATTCCTAGTTACCAAGTAAGGTGTGACGATAATAATTATTTTGAGTAACTAACAATAGTGTCCACTGCCTTTAAACCATAAACGCAGACTCCTGTATTACATTTCAATCAGGACACCATATATACACTCATGTCAAATACTTTTCACTGTATTTATTTTCTCATGTACCAAAGTGTTTGCTTCAAAATCCAAAATCCAAAAAAGCAAACAGTTCCGCTCCACAAATGTAAATGATGTGGATCTTGAGTTTTGAGTTTTTGTGAATTTGAGTTTTGTGATGCATTCATTTTCCAACATGTGAGTGGAGTTTGGGGACACCGCATGACTCTATGTCAAGTTAAAATGGTGCAGAAAACAAATTGCGCTCTTTCAGAGCATGACATCATCATACAGCAAAAACAAATTGGTCTGTACATAAGCTCAGACTTGATGTCCTTTTGATTACAATTTGAATTTCTGTCCAAAATTGTATGGCCCTTTATATTTTAATTGCAATTGAAGGGTATCAAACACAATAGCATCTTACATAATCGAGTCCCCCCCCAGTTTTCATCTTGACTCCAGCAAATGGAAAATTTGTGAATTACAAAGCTAAATTTGAGCATGGAGCCCCTTTTAAATCTAGACATAATCTTGATTTCAGGATAAATCTCAACAACTTACGGTCCCTCATTACTTCCCAAGCTATCAATACGGTCCCTCATTACTTCCCAAGCTATCAATCCACCTTAAAATAAACTTACCTTTTCCTGTCGTTTTCCTCGAAGACACACAGCTCCCATTGATGTCTTCATGGCCGCAACTGGAATGGTGCAGTTTCCGTTGGTCTCCACTAGGCAGATGGATCACCGTCGCCGTAAAAAAATTAAAGAAAAAATACAGACAATGAGAAAAATGCATCTCGAAATAGAGTTTTGAGTATAAAGAGATCATTCTCTAGCTATTCTACTTAGGTTTGTTGCGCTTTAATCCCATCTTGGATATGTATTGTTTGAAGCTTTGCATGGTGTGGAGAAATAAGAATTTACGGGGACAACCATGTGTAAACCTCTTAAGGTGAGTATTGGCTCTGGAAAGAGCTGGTTTGGTCTCGATGTTTCTAACAGTATATTCTGCTCGTCTTCAGCAGAATGTTGGACTAATGTTGGATGTATGTATTTGATAATGTCGACGAACTTGCTTGAGTTGTTAATGTTATGTTCAGTGAGGCCAACTAGTGGATGAAGGGTCTTGGTGGGGTGTCTTGCAGTATTGTAGGTGGGTGACCCCGGGACGCCACGATGGGACGGAGAGGAACATCTGGCTTGTGGCTCTTAAGGTTGGCCAAAAAAACGTGATTAGGCGGATGCGGATGGCTTGAGGTGACGGTACATGGTGTTGTCTATGACCTGCGCTTGATAAAGAGTGCAGAATTTAGCAGTGGGGGTGCGTTCGATGATTGAACAGGAGTTACTTGGCAGGCGTCGGTAGGTATCAGTTGACAGGATGTCGGTTACCTTGTGGTCAAAATCTGTTGTGCACATGAACACGGTGGCATTACCAATGTTCGTTGACATGATGTGGATAGACTTGTCTTTGTGCAGGGCTCGGATAGCGGCGTGTTCTTGCTTGCTTGTGTAGGGTCTTGGTAACTTGGTGTTTGAAGAGTTTGAAGAATCTGGATGCGGATATGGTTGACGAATGTCTTGTGTAGATGTTTGAGTGCAGGTTCGGTAGACTGAATAATATCTTTGACTGGAATCATGCACTGTGTGGGCGCCAGCACACCTCGCATGATTCAAGTCAAAGACATCAATCAGTCCACTGAACCTGCACTCAAACATCTGGACAAGATAGTCGCCAACCAAGTCCGCATCCAAATTCTGCAAAGACTTCAAACGCCAAGTTACCAAGACCCTACACAAGCAGGCGAGAAAATGCTGATATCTGAGCCCTGCACAAAGACAAGTCCATCCACATCATGTCAGCGGACAAGGGTAATGCCACTATGGTCATGTCTACAACGGATTATGACCACCAAGTAAATGAAATCCTGTCAACTAATACCTACCAATGCCTGCCAAGGAACCCCAGCCCAGTCATTGAACGCACACTCACCACCAAACTCTGTACTCTCTATCAAGCGCAAGTCATAGACAACACCACGTACCGTCACCTCAAACCATCCGCATTCACCTGCCCACGTTTCTTCTGCCAACCCAAGATCCACAAGCCAGATGGTCTTCTCCGCCCCATCGTGGCTTCCCAGGGTTCACCTTCTTACAACATTGCAACACACCTCACAAAGAACCTCCATCGACTAGTTGGCCTCACTGAACATCACATCAACAACACAAGCAAGTTAGTCGACATCATCAAGCACATACATCTCCGTCCAACTGATATCCTTGTCAGTTTTGATGTCGTGTCACTGTTCACCAACATACCAATCGAAGAAGCATGCAACATCGCCAACCAAAGCCTTCAAGCCGAACCTACACTGACAGACCGCACAAGCCTCACCCCAGAACAAGTCCACGACCTCCTCATCACCAGCGTCTACGCTTCCAGCTTCAGGTGGTGAGACAAATTCTATGAACAAACCTCTGGGGCCGCCATGAGATATCCTCTATCCCCAGTCCTGGGAGATTTGTTCGTGGAGGAATTTGAACTTGACAGCATAGAGAAGGTCAATCTTTGCCCTAACCTCTGGCTCCGCTACATTAACGACACCTTTGTGGTTAGGCCTTACGACAAGACAGCACTCCAAGAGTTCTTCCATCACCTGAACAGTCAACATCCACACATCCAATTCACCATGGAACAAGAACAAAACAACACTATCTCCGTCCTAGACGTCCAAGTAACAAGACAAGCTGATGGCACTATAGCCCAAACGGTACATCGCAAGCCAACACACCCCGATAGATACCTTCACAACTCATCATTCCATCATCCTCGCTTCAAGTCTGCTGTCTGCAACACCTTGGTTTGCTGGGCCTTCAACACCTGTGACAAAGGCAGCTTGAAGCAGGAACTACACCACATCAAGACTTCACTTCAACTTAACGACTACAAGACATTCAATTTTAGCCAGCCCAAGCCAAGTCTCACAACAGATGAACAACCAGAGTTCAAGGCTGCAATCACCCTCCCATATATCGGCCACACTTCTCACAAGTTTCAAAGTATCTTCAGTCAAGCTCAAGTCAAGATCTTCCACACAGCACCAAACAAGATTCAAGCATCACTCCACACACACAAGGACAAGCGAGACACTCAAGACAAAGCAGGCGTTTACCGCATTCCCTGTGATTGCGGTAAAGTGTACTTCACGGAAACCTGGCGCAGCATCTCAACAAGAATCAAGGACACAAAGCACATGGCAGACTCGGACACCTCGACAAATCAGCCATCATCAAACATTCACAAGAACACGACCACATCATCAATTGGAATCAAGCCGAACTCAAAGTTCCTGTACAGTCCTGACACCAATGCAGAGTCAGGGAGGCCATCGAGATACAAGCACATCATAAAGTTCCACCAGACGAGGTTTCTTCATTATGGACATCTGGTCACCCATCCTCGAGCCAACCCTCCCAGCAGCAGCTCACCTAAAGAATGTCGCACTCCAATGCAATTCACATCCAGCCAGCAATCAACTCTCACGCATCACGGGCCAAGAACAGCTCTGATCCTTCCCTCTCAAATGCTCATCCATCCAGCGCAACTTAAGCTCCACCACCGGCGCCGCCTGCATTCCAGCATTCCCCTGAAGACGAGATTATAAAGAGATAATTCTCTAGCTATGTACCTATGTTTTGTGAGCTTCAGTCATCGACAGGTAGTACACCACATTCCCAGCAGAACTGGAGACTCCTGAAAATATGTCAATCAAGTCAAAATATCAAGTGTAAAACCTCCACCTTAAATTGGTCCATTATTACAAAGAGCATCCCAAAATTGGGTCCTTGAGTTTTTCGATGATAATTTGTTATGCTTTCTTTCTCTCAAATTTTCTTTACAGTCGAACAATTGTCATGAACTTGTTGTTTCCATTAAACCAACTTTCAAGAACTTTTTGCGAAGAAACCGACGGGACAGTTTGTGGACTAAAGGCTTAAAGACACTGGACACTATAGGTAATTATCAAAGACCAGTCTTCACTCTTGGTGACGTATGTCAACATATGCATGAAGTAAAAACTTGTGAAACTTTGAGTTTAATTGATTGTCGAAGTTGCAAGACAATAATGAAAGAAAGCACACCCACCCTTGTTACACAAACTTATGTGCTTTCAGATGCTTGATTTCGAAACCTCAAAATCAAATGCTGAGGTCTCGAAACAAAACTAATAATAATAATAATATTAATAATAATAATTTGTTCATTTACATTGTGCCCATTCCATAAACTGTACAAAAGCGAATAACATAATAATCCAAACAATTGAATGAACAAGAACCTTACAGGACAAATTGCAAAACATTAATACAGTAAACCCACATATTAGTAAAGGAACAATATATGCACAATTCAAGAATTTCCAAATTCATGGAAAATTACTTCTTAATCGAAAACTATGTTAATTCAGAGGGAGTTGGTTCTCGCAACGTTTTATACCATCATCCTCTCCCCATTGGTCGGTACATTAACTCAGACTTGATGTCCTTTTGATGACAATTTGGAAATGAAACTGAAGAATTTCTGTCCAAAAATGTATGGCCCTTTACATTTGAATTGCAATTGAAGGGTATCAAACACGATAGCATCTTACATAATCGAGTCCCCCCCCCCCCCCCCAATTTTCATCTTGACTCCAGCAAATGGAAAATTTGTGAATTACAAAGCTAAATTAGAGCGTGGAGCCCCTTTTAAATCTAAACAAAATGTTTATTTTAGGATAAACCTTAACAAATTACGCTCCCTCATTACTTTCCAAGCTATCAATCAAACTGAAAATAAACTTACCTGGTCCTGTCGGTTTCCTCACAGCGTACATAGCTCTCAATGATGTCTTCTTGGTCGGTACTGGAATGGCATGACACCGTCTTCGAAAAAATATAAGACAAAACAAAACAAAAAATGAGAAAAGTGCACTTCGAATCAGAGTTATTCCATTTTAGTTTAAGAATGAAGGTGTAATAAATGGGGTGTGTGGTTGTTACACGATGTTTAGACAATGACGAATGGTGTGAAGTTGGAGATTAAGATGTCACACGCAAGCATGCTCGGATATGAGCTTGGTAGATTTAGGTTAGTGTGCAACGCTGCGCATGCAGTAAATTGGTAGGACAAAAATCAGAGCACCAAATTCATGGAAAACTACTTCTTTATCGAAAACTACGTTAATTCAGAGGGAGTTGGTTCTCGCAATGTTTTATACCATCACCCTCTCCCCATTCCTAGTTACCAAGTAAGGTTTGACGATAATAATTATTTTGAGTAACTAACAATAGTGTCCACTGCCTTTAAACCATAAACGCAGACTCCTGTATTACATTTCAATCAGGACACCATATATACACTCATGTCAAATACTTTTCACTGTATTTATTTTCTCATGTACCAAAGTGTTTGCTTCAAAATCCAAAATCCAAAAAAGCAAACAGTTCCGCTCCACAAATGTAAATGATGTGGATCTTGAGTTTTGAGTTTTTGTGAATTTGAGTTTTGTGATGCATTCATTTTCCAACATGTGAGTGGAGTTTGGGGACACCGCATGACTCTATGTCAAGTTAAAATGGTGCAGAAAACAAATTGCGCTCTTTCAGAGCATGACATCATCATACAGCAAAAACAAATTGGTCTGTACATAAGCTCAGACTTGATGTCCTTTTGATTACAATTTGGAAATGAAACTGTAGAATTTCTGTCCAAAATTGTATGGCCCTTTATATTTTAATTGCAATTGAAGGGTATCAAACACAATAGCATCTTACATAATCGAGTCCCCCCCCAGTTTTCATCTTGACTCCAGCAAATGGAAAATTTGTGAATTACAAAGCTAAATTTGAGCATGGAGCCCCTTTTAAATCTAGACATAATCTTGATTTCAGGATAAATCTCAACAACTTACGGTCCCTCATTACTTCCCAAGCTATCAATACGGTCCCTCATTACTTCCCAAGCTATCAATCCACCTTAAAATAAACTTACCTTTTCCTGTCGTTTTCCTCGAAGACACACAGCTCCCATTGATGTCTTCATGGCCGCAACTGGAATGGTGCAGTTTCCGTTGGTCTCCACTAGGCAGATGGATCACCGTCGCCGTAAAAAAATTAAAGAAAAAATACAGACAATGAGAAAAATGCATCTCGAAATAGAGTTTTGAGTATAAAGAGATCATTCTCTAGCTATTCTACTTAGGTTTGTTGCGCTTTAATCCCATCTTGGATATGTATTGTTTGAAGCTTTGCATGGTGTGGAGAAATAAGAATTTACGGGGACAACCATGTGTAAACCTCTTAAGGTGAGTATTGGCTCTGGAAAGAGCTGGTTTGGTCTCGATGTTTCTAACAGTATATTCTGCTCGTCTTCAGCAGAATGCTGGACTACAGGCGATGGTCGAACTTTAGAAGTGCTGGATGGATGAGCATTTGGGCAGGATGGATCAAAGCTGTTCTTGGCCGGTAATGCATGTGAGTTGATTGCTGGCTGGATGTGTGTGCATTGGAGTGTGACATTCTTGTGGTGAGCTGCTGCTGGAAGGGTTGGCTTGAGGATGTGTGACCAGATGTCGTTAATGAAGAAACCGATGTCTTCTGGAACTGTATGGCATGCTTGTATATCGATGGCCTCCCCGCCTCTGCATTGGTGACAGGACTGTACATGAGCTATGAGTTTGGCTTGATTCCACTTGATGATGCTGTCGTGTTCGTGTGAATATTTGATGATGGCTGAATTGTTGAGGTGTTCCAGTGTGCCATGTGCTTTGTGTTCCTTGATTCTTGTTGAGATATTGCGCCCTGGTTCCACGATGTATACTTCACAGTAATCGCAGGGAATGTGGTAAACGCTGGCTTTTTCTCGAAGGTCTTGCTTGTCCTTGTGTGTGTGGAGTGATGCTTGAATCTTGTTTGATGCTGTATGGAAGGTCTTGACTTGAGCTTGAATGAAGATACGTTGAAGCTTGTGAGAAGATAGGCCAATGTTTGGGAGGGAGATTGCAGCCTTGAACTCTGGTAGTTCATCTGGTGTGAGACTTGGCTTGGGCTCGCTGAGGTTGAAAGTTTTGTAGCCATTAAGTTGATGTGATGTCTTGATGTGTTGTAGTTCCTGCTTCAAGCTGCCCTTGTCACAGGTGTCCAAGGTCCAACGGACCAAGGTGTTGGAGACAGCAGACTTGAAGCGAGGATGGTGGAATAATGAGTTGTGAACGTATCTGTTGGTGTGCGTTGGCTTGTGATGTACCGTGTGGGCTAGAGTGCCATCAGCTTGTCTTGTTACTTCGGCACCTAGGAAGGAGATAGCATTGTTTTGTTCTTGTTCCATGTTGAATCGGAAACGTAGATATTGACTGTTCAGTTGATGGAAGAACTTTTGGAGTGCTGTCTTGCCGTTGGGCCAAAACCACAAAGGTGTCGTCAATGTAGCGGAACCTGAGGTTGGGGCGAAGATTGGCGTTCTTGATACCGTCAAGTTAAAACTCCTCCATGAACAAATCTATCAGGACTGGGGATAGAGGAGATCCCATGGTGGCCCCAGAGGTTTGTTCGTAGAATTTGTCTCGCCACCTGAATCTAAAAGCGGAGAAGCAGGTGATAAGGAGGTCGTGGACTTGTTCTGGAGTGAGTCTTGTGCGGTCTGTCAGTGTAGGTTAGGCTTGAAGGCATTGTTCGGCGATGTTGCATGCTTCTTCAGTTGGTATGTTGGTGAATAGTGACATGATGTCAAAACTGACAAGGATCTCAGTTGGACGGAGATGTATGTATTTGATAATGTCGACGAACTTGCTTGAGTTGTTAATATTATGTTCAGTGAGGCCAACTAGTGGATGAAGGGTCTTGGTGGGGTGTCTTGCAGTATTGTAGGTGGGTGACCCCGGGACGCCACGATGGGACGGAGAGGAACATCTGGCTTGTGGCTCTTAAGGTTGGCCAAAAAAACGTGATTAGGCGGATGCGGATGGCTTGAGGTGACGGTACATGGTGTTGTCTATGACCTGCGCTTGATAGAGAGTGCAGAATTTAGCAGTGGGGGTGCGTTCGATGACTGAACAGGAGTTACTTGGCAGGCGTTGGTAGGTATCAGTTGACAGGATGTCGGTTACCTTGTGGTCAGAATCTGTTGTGCACATGAACACGGTGGCATTACCAATGTTCGTTGACATGATGTGGATAGACTTGTCTTTGTTCAGGGCTCGGATAGTGGCGTGTTCTTGCTTGCTTGTGTTGGGTCTTGGTAACTTGGTGTTTGAAGAGTTTGAAGAATCTGGATGCGGATATGGTTGACGAATGTCTTGTCTAGATGTTTGAGTGCAGGTTCGGTAGACTGAATAATATCTTTGACTGGAATCGTGCAATGTGTGGGCGCCAGCACACCTCGCATGATTCAAGTCAAAGACATCAATCAGTCCACTGAACCTGCACTCAAACATCTGGACAAGACAGTCGCCAACCATGTCCGCATCCAAATTCTGCAAAGACTTCAAACGCCAAGTTACCAAGACCCTACACAAGCAGGCGAGAAAATGCTGATATCTGAGCCCTGCACAAAGACAAGTCCATCAACATCATGTCAGCGGACAAGGGTAATGCCACTATGGTCATGTCTACAACGAATTATGACCACCAAGTAAATGAAATCCTGTCAACTAATACCTACCAATGCCTGCCAAGGAACCCCAGCCCAGTCATTGAACGCACACTCACCACCAAACTCTGTACTCTCTATCAAGCGCAAGTCATAGACAACACCACGTACCGTCACCTCAAGCCATCCGCATTCACCTGCCCACGTTTCTTCTGCCAACCCAAGATCCACAAGCCAGATGGTCCTCTCCGCCCCATCGTGCCTTCCCAGGGTTCACCTTCTTACAACATTGCAACACACCTCACAAAGAACCTCCATCGACTAGTTGGCCTCACTGAACATCACATCAACAACACAAGCAAGTTAGTCGACATCATCAAGCACATACATCTCCGTCCAACTGATATCCTTGTCAGTTTTGATGTCGTGTCACTGTTCACCAACATACCAATCGAAGAAGCATGCAACATCGCCAACCAAAGCCTTCAAGCCGAACCTACACTGACAGACCGCACAAGCCTCACTCCAGACAAGTCCACGACCTCCTCATCACCAGCGTCTACGCTTCCAGCTTCAGGTGGTGAGACAAATTCTATGAACAAACCTCTGGGGCCGCCATGAGATATCCTCTATCCCCGGTCCTGGCGGATTTGTTCATGGAGGAGTTTGAACTTGACAGCATAGAGAAGGTCAATCTTTGCCCTAACCTCTTGCTCCGCTACATTAACGACACCTTTGTGGTTAGGCCTTACGACAAGACAGCACTCCAAGAGTTCTTCCATCACCTGAACAGTCAACATCCACACATCCAATTCACCATGGAACAAGAACAAAACAACACTATCTCCGTCCTAGACGTCCAAGTAACAAGACAAGCTGATGGCACTATAGCCCAAACGGTACATCGCAAGCCAACACACCCCGATAGATACCTTCACAACTCATCATTCCATCATCCTCGCTTCAAGTCTGCTGTCTGCAACACCTTGGTTTGCTGGGCCTTCAACACCTGTGACAATGGCAGCTTGAAGCAGGAACCACACCACATCAAGACTTCACTTCAACTTAACGACTACAAGACATTCAATCTTAGCCAGCCCAAGCCAAGTCTCACAACAGATGAACAACCAGAGTTCAAGACTGCAATCACCCTCCCATATATCGGCCACACTTCTCACAAGGTTCAAAGTATCTTCAGTCAAGCTCAAGTCAAGATCTTCCACACAGCACCAAACAAGATTCAAGCATCACTCCACACACACAAGGACAAGCGAGACACTCAAGACAAAGCAGGCGTTTACCGCATTCCCTGTGATTGCGGTAAAGTGTACTTCGCGGAAACCTGGCGCAGCATCTCAACAAGAATCAAGGACACAAAGCACATGGCAGACTCGGACACCTCGACAAATCAGCCATCATCAAACATTCACAAGAACACGACCACATTATCAATTGGAATCAAGCCGAACTCAAAGCTCCTGTACAGTCCTGACACCAATGCAGAGTCAGGGAGGCCATCGAGATACAAGCACATCATAAAGTTCCACGAGACATAGGTTTCTTCATTATGGACATCTGGTCACCCATCCTCGAGCCAACCCTCCCAGCAGCAGCTCACCTAAAGAATGTCACACTCCAATGCAATTCACATCCAGCCAGCAATCAACTCTCACGCATCACCGGCCAAGAACAGCTCTGATCCTTCCCTCCCACATGCTCATCCATCCAGCGCAACTTAAGCTCCACCACCGGCGCCGCCTGCATTCCAGCATTCCCCTGAAGACGAGATTATAAAGAGATAATTCTCTAGCTATGTACCTATGTTTTGTGAGCTTCAGTCATCGACAGGTAGTACACCACATTCCCAGCAGAACTGGAGACTCCTGAAAATATGTCAATCAAGTCAAAATATCAAGTGTAAAACCTCCACCTTAAATTGGTCCATTATTACAAAGAGCATCCCAAAATTGGGTCCTTGAGTTTTTCGATGATAATTTGTTATGCTTTCTTTCTCTCAAATTTTCTTTACAGTCGAACAATTGTCATGAACTTGTTGTTTCCATTAAACCAACTTTCAAGAACTTTTTGCGAAGAAACCGACGGGACAGTTTGTGGACTAAAGGCTTAAAGACACTGGACACTATAGGTAATTATCAAAGACCAGTCTTCACTCTTGGTGACGTATGTCAACATATGCATGAAGTAAAAACTTGTGAAACTTTGAGCTCAATTGATCGTCGAAGTTGCAAGACAATAATGAAAGAAAGCACACCCATCCTTGTTACACAAACTAATGTGCTTTCAGATGCTTGATTTCGAAACCTCAAAATCAAATGCTGAGGTCTCGAAACAAAACTAATAATAATAATAATAATAATAATTTGTTCATTTTCATTGCGCCCATTCCATAAACTGTACAAAAGCGAATAACATAATAATCCAAACAATTGAATGAACAAGAACCTTACAGGACAAATTGCAAAACATTAATACAGTAAACCCACATATTAGTAAAGGAACAATATATGCACAATTCTAGAATTTCCTAATTCATGGAAATTACTTCTTAATCGAAAACTATGTTAAATCAGAGGGAGTTGGTTCTCGCAACGTTTTATACCATCACCCTCTCCCTATTGGTCGGTACATTAACTCAGACTTGATGTCCTTTTGATTACAATTTGGAAATGAAACTGAAGAATTTCTGTCCAAAAATGTTCGGCCCTTTACATTTGAATTGCAATTGAAGGGTATCAAACACAATAGCATCTTACATAATCGAGTCCCCCCCCCCCCCCAATTTTCATCTTGACTCCAGCAAATGGAAAATTTGTGAATTACAAAGCTAAATTAGAGCATGGAGCCCCTTTTAAATCTGAACAAATTGTTTATTTTAGGATAAACCTTAACAAATTACGCTCCCTTATTACTTTCCAAGCTATCAATCAAACTGAAAATAAACTTACCTGGTCCTGTCGTTTTCCTCACAGCGTACATAGCTCCCAATGATGTCTTCTTGGTCGGTACTGGAATGGCATGACACCGTCTTCGAAAAAATATAAGACAAAACAAAACAAAAAATGAGAAAAGTGCACTTCGAATCAGAGTTATTCCATTTTAGTTTAAGAATGAACGTGTAGTAAATGGGGTGCGTGGTTGTTACACGACGTGTAGACAATGACGAATGGTGTTTAGTTGGAGATTAAGATGTCACACGCAAGCATGCTCGGATGAGCTTGGTAGATTTAGGTTAGTGTGCAACGCTGCGTATGCAGTAACTGGGTATAGGACTTGCAAGTTTGGTTAGTAGAGTTACATTACTGATAGTAAGGGTGATAATATACCTTTCTTGGTGGACGTGATCTCTCTGTGCGGTAATACAATTCAGTAGAATTCCATGATTTAAAGGTGTGTCCAAGTAATTGAGTACCGCTTTACCATCAACAGGATTCTAGTGGTTGCAGGGCATGTGAAGATGAGAAGGACTCCATACCAGGTAACCAGACTCAGTCATTGCATGTAGGGAAAAAGGGTGACATTTCTAAATTAGACAACAAAAATCAGAGCACAGCCGGAGCACAGCATGAGCCGGTACGAGGTGCTTAAGAACATTTATTTTTGCATATGGGAATACAATTCATCTTGTTAATAATAATGTGTTTGATTTGGCACAATAACACAGCGTCAGTGTGGAGTTGTGTTGTTGCGAGCCCCTGCAGAAAGGCATAGCTCTATGGTCAGGACACTGTTCCGTTTGGGAAAGACGTGATCTTACAGGCTTGTTGTTTTAACTGTTGCTATGTAAGGACGAAGGACGTGAACGCAGAGAGAGAGAGAGATGGAGTTACTTTCGCTAATAATTTATATATTTTGTAAATTCTAAATATTTTAGAACACTACATATATTTTGATAACTTTATATATATTTTTGAGCATTATATATTAGTTAACAATACTTGATATATTTTGTAAACTTAACTTTGTAAACTTTTTATATTTCACATAAACTTCAACTTATTGTGAAATATCTAATTTCAGTTTTGTTTCATTATATGTAAATAAAAAAAATTTTTTTTTAGACGTTTGTAATTTTCGTAGTTTTTGAAATGTATATTTCATAACTGTTGTATTCATAATTTGTTTTTAATTTTATACATTTTGTTGAATTCTATATATTTTGCAAATACTGTTTTTTGTAAATATTATATATTTTTAAGCATTTAACATTGTATATTCTGTAAACTTTACTTTGTCAACTTTATATTTCATAAACTTTAAATAATTGTAAAACATAACATACATATTTTTCCTTTTTTTCATTATTTATTTTATTATTATTTTTTTTTACGAGTATACATTTTGTAATTTTGATATATTTTTAAAACGATATATATTGTAAACTTTGTATGTTTCCAGCATTAAATGTTGCCTAATAATAATAATAATAATGCATTTATAATGCGCCAATTATCTAGTGTACAAGACCCTATTCCGAGGCGCAGAACAAAAAACAATACATACAACAAAAAAGAAACGTAGAACATAATACAAAATTATACAATGAATAATCTACTGTCAAGACATGTAATGAGCTAAGTGTGATGAGTCTTAAGCATGTTTTTAAACAATGGAAGTGAACTACAGCGCCTGATGTTGTTAGGTAGAGCGTTCCAAAGTTTGGGAGCACAAGTGGAAAAGGCACGATCGCCATATGATGAGGAAGTCCTAGGAATAGTTAAAAGGGACTTAGCAGAAGAACGAAGAGTGCCTAAACTATATTTAATTGTTAACTTGTAAATTTTTCTTTGTAAACCCTTTACGTTTTATAAACTTTAAATAATTGTAAAATAATCGTTAAACCGGAGGTCGTTGGTTAATCCCGCTCTAGTAAACTTTTTTTTTTGTTCATCCCAAAGTAATTTTAAAAATGTACCCAGTCAATTTCCCTTGTGGTTTATTTAGGGAATAACAGTGTTCGTACCCGGTCTTCACTGCGTGGTAATGACCGGGTTGGTGGCTGGCGCTGTTAACGGACCGAGCCGAAGGAGCCATATTTTGAGCTTTTGATGGTTCCAATCTCTTTCGTGCGTTAATCACATTACTGATCTTTGAGACCAGTGACTCTTTTAATTAATGATCTGTTCAGCGCCTTCACTGGGGTCAAAGGAGGCAAATGATTGGACGATAGCTGTTCCTTGTGCATTAAAACGCGCGCATGAGCTCGGCGTCAGTTAATACGCGCGCACATGTTACACGCGCGCACTCAAAATTGGTTCATTTTCAGCGCGCGTACGCGTAAGTGCGCGAAGTCGCAATAAAACTAACAGGGATATAAATAAGCGTGCGATACAGTCCAACGCGCAAGGTTTACACAATGTATGCTGGTTTAGTGGCCACTTATTCGCTATTTTCCAAAGCCGGTCTTTATACCACCGTTAACACTCTCACACGTGACCGGGTGTTGACCAATCAGAGACTTGAAACAGTCCAAGGTATTTATTAATATAATATATATATGTATTTTTCATTAACAAATTTGTTTTTATATACATTTTGTTAATTTTTTTTTTTTGTTAAAACTTTTGTGTTTAACAATTAGTATTGTAAACTTTATATATATTTAAACTTAATATTTAAACTTAACAATAAGGCTTTATGAATGTTCAAACAATTAAATTTCCATAGAAAAAGAGGAGAAACGTTTTAAAGGAAGGATCCAGAAAAAAGGGTTAGATTCTAGTAAATCAAAATCTTTATTGGTGGCTATGAACCAATGAGAGTAAAGTGATGAGGACAAAGAATGGTCCATGAAAGGAGAGGATGATTTATTAAACATAGGTATGAGGATCCTGTGGGAATATATATTCCTATACAAACTATGAATTTATATAGTTTAATTTATAAATTATGTATAGTATGCACTATGTCCTATACAAATTTGTTTAATTTATATAATTCTTTTTTTTTTCCATTGCCACAGAACGGCAAGCAATGTGCCGCGTCTGTGAATTATTCCACACTTCGAGACTTATTTTTGTGAGATCCAGTTTCAAAACACTCAATACGGTCGAAAGCTTTATAAATGTTGCAGAATGAGTTTATGTTATATTGTAGTCGTTATAAATCTAGGAGTCCAAAAGAAACCTGGAAAATATCGAAGAAAAACCAGTACTCACAAAACAGGACAGCAAAGCAAAGAACAGCACAGCACATATGTCTTAAACAAGCACTCCCAACCGTGGCATATCAGCGAGTCTATTGGACCATAACGGAAATTTCCACTCAATCACAAGCTTACAGAAAAACCATTGTAAATCTTTCACAACTGGGTTATTCACATTTAAAGTAGCCAAGGAGCATGCAATCACCGCACCCAAATAACAAAGAAACTGATGGATCCAAAAAGCGCTGGTCTTGCATAATCGCTGATCTCTTATAAGAGTATGACGTCACAGTATTATTTAATGCTGGAAATATACAAAGTTTACAAAATATATATCGTTTTAAAAATATATAAAAATTACAAAATGTATACTCTTAAAAAAAAATATAAATAAATTAAATAATGAAAAAAAGGAAAAATATGTATGTTATGTTTTACAATTATTTAAAGTTTATGAAATATAAAGTTTACAAAGTAAAGTTTACAGAATATACAATGTTAAATGCTTAAAAATGCATAATATTTACAAAAAACAGTATTTGCAAAATATATAGAATTCAACAAAATGTATAAAATTAAAAACAAATTATGAGTACAAAGTTATGAAATATACATTTCAAAAACTACGAAAATTACAAAATTACATTTTTTTTTTATTATACATATAATGAAACAAAACTGAAAATAGATATTTTACAATAAGTTGAAGTTTATGTGAAATATAAAAAAGTTACAAAGTTAAGTTTACAAAATTTATCAAGTATTGTTAACGAATATTTAATGCTCAAAAATATATATAAAGTTATCAAAATATATGTATAATATATATATATAAACTATTGGCGAAAGTAACTTTATCTCTCTCTCTCTCTCTCTCTGCGTCCACGTCCTTGCATAGCAACAGTTAAAACAACAAGGCTGTAAGATCACGTCTTTCCCAAACGGAACAGTGTCCTGACCATAGAGCTATGCCTTTCTGCAGAGGGGCTCGCAACAACACAACTCCACACTGTGACGCTGTGTTATTGTGCCAAATCAAACACATTATCATTAACAAGATGAATTGTATTCCCATATGCAAAAATAATTGTTCTTAAGCACCTCGTACCGGCTCATGCTGTGCTCCGGCTGTGCTCTGATTTTTGTTGTCTTATTTAGAAATGTCACCCTTTTTCCCTACATGCAATGACTGAGTCTGGTTACCTGGTATGGAGTCCTTCTCATCTTCACATGCCCTGCAACCACTAGAATCCTGTTGATGGTAAAGCGGTACTCTATTACTTGGACACACCTTTAAATCATGGAATTCTACTGAGTTGTATTACCGCACAGAGGGATCACGTCCACCAAGAAAGGTATATTATCACCCCTACTATCAGTAATGTAACTCTACTAACCAAACTTGCAAGTCCTATACCCAGTTACTGCATGCGCAGCATTGCACACTAACCTAAATCTACCAAGCTCATATCCGAGCACGCTTGCGTGTGACATCTTAATCTCCAACTTTACACCATTCGTCATTGTCTACACGTCGTGTAACAACCACGCACCCCATTTACTACACGTTCATTCTTAAACTAAAATGGAATAACTCCATTCGAAGTGCACTTTTCTCATTTTTTGTTTTGTTTTGTCTTATATTTTTTCGAAGACGGTGTCATGCCATTCCAGTACCGACCAAGAAGACATCATTGGGAGCTATGTACGCTGTGAGGAAAACGACAGGACCAGGTAACTTTATTTTCAGTCCGATTAATAGCTTGGAAAGTAATGAGGGAGCGTAATTTGTTAAGGTTTATCCTAAAATAAACATTTTGTTAAGATTTAAAAGGGGCTCCATACTCTAATTTAGCTTTGTAATTCACAAATTTTCCATTTGCTGGAATCAAGATGAAAATTGGGGGGGGGGGGGACTCCTTTATGTAAGATGCTATTGTGTTTGATACCCTTCAATTGCAATTCAAATATAAAGGGCCATACATTTTTGGACAGAAATTCTTCAGTTTCATTTCCAAATTGTAATCAAAAGGACATCAAGTCTGGGTTAATGTACCGACCAATGGGGAGAGGGTGATGGTATAAAACGTTGCGAGAACCAACTCCCTCTGAATTAACATAGTTTTCGATTAATAAGTAATTTCCATGAATTTGGAAATTCTTGAATTGTGCGTATTATATTGTTCCTTTACTAATTTATGCGGGTTTACTGTATTAATGTTTTGCAATTTGTCCTGTAAGGTTCTTGTTCATTCAATTGATTATTATAATGTTATTCGCTTTTGTACAGTTTATGGAGTGGGCGCAATGTAAATGAACAAATTATTATTATTATTATTATTATTATTATTATTATTATTATTATTATTATTATTATTATTATTATTATTATTATTATTGTTATTGTTATTGTTATTGTTGTTGTTGTTGTTGTTGTTGTTGTTGTTGTTGTTGTTGTTGTTGTTGTTGTTGTTGTTGTTGTTGTTGTTGTTGTTGTTGTTGTTGTTGTTGTTGTTGTTGTTGTTGTTGTTGTTGTTGTTGTTGTTGTTGTTGTTGTTGTTGTTGTTGTTGTTGTTGTTGTTGTTGTTGTTGTTGTTGTTGTTGTTGTTGTTGTTGTTGTTGTTGTTGTTGTTGTTGTTGTTGTTGTTGTTGTTGTTGTTGTTGTTGTTGTTGTTGTTGTTGTTGTTGTTGTTGTTGTTGTTGTTGTTGTTGTTGTTGTTGTTGTTGTTGTTGTTGTTGTTGTTGTTGTTGTTGTTGTTGTTGTTGTTGTTGTTGTTGTTGTTGTTGTTGTTGTTGTTGTTGTTGTTGTTGTTGTTGTTGTTGTTGTTGTTGTTGTTGTTGTTGTTGTTGTTGTTGTTGTTGTTGTTGTTGTTGTTGTTGTTGTTGTTGTTGTTGTTGTTGTTGTTGTTGTTGTTGTTGTTGTTGTTGTTGTTGTTGTTGTTGTTGTTGTTGTTGTTGTTGTTGTTGTTGTTGTTGTTGTTGTTGTTGTTGTTGTTGTTGTTGTTGTTGTTGTTGTTGTTGTTGTTGTTGTTGTTGTTGTTGTTGTTGTTGTTGTTGTTGTTGTTGTTGTTGTTGTTGTTGTTGTTGTTGTTGTTGTTGTTGTTGTTGTTGTTGTTGTTGTTGTTGTTGTTGTTGTTGTTGTTGTTGTTGTTGTTGTTGTTGTTGTTGTTGTTGTTGTTGTTGTTGTTGTTGTTGTTGTTGTTGTTGTTGTTGTTGTTGTTGTTGTTGTTGTTGTTGTTGTTGTTGTTGTTGTTGTTGTTGTTGTTGTTGTTGTTGTTGTTGTTGTTGTTGTTGTTGTTGTTGTTGTTGTTGTTGTTGTTGTTGTTGTTGTTGTTGTTGTTGTTGTTGTTGTTGTTGTTGTTGTTGTTGTTGTTGTTGTTGTTGTTGTTGTTGTTGTTGTTGTTGTTGTTGTTGTTGTTGTTGTTGTTGTTGTTGTTGTTGTTGTTGTTGTTGTTGTTGTTGTTGTTGTTGTTGTTGTTGTTGTTGTTGTTGTTGTTGTTGTTGTTGTTGTTGTTGTTGTTGTTGTTGTTGTTGTTGTTGTTGTTGTTGTTGTTGTTGTTGTTGTTGTTGTTGTTGTTGTTGTTGTTGTTGTTGTTGTTGTTGTTGTTGTTGTTGTTGTTGTTGTTGTTGTTGTTGTTGTTGTTGTTGTTGTTGTTGTTGTTGTTGTTGTTGTTGTTGTTATTATTATTGTTATTATTATTGTTATTATTATTATTTGTTGTCGTTGTCGTTGTCGTTGTCGTTGTCGTTGTCGTTGTCGTTGTCGTTGTCGTTGTCGTTGTCGTTGTCGTTGTCGTTGTCGTTGTCGTTGTCGTTGTCGTTGTCGTTGTCGTTGTCGTTGTCGTTGTCGTTGTCGTTGTCGTTGTCGTTGTCGTTGTCGTTGTCGTTGTCGTTGTCGTTGTCGTTGTCGTTGTCGTTGTCGTTGTCGTTGTCGTTGTCGTTGTCGTTGTCGTTGTCGTTGTCGTTGTCGTTGTCGTTGTCGTTGTCGTTGTCGTTGTCGTTGTCGTTGTCGTTGTCGTTGTCGTTGTCGTTGTCGTTGTCGTTGTCGTTGTCAGAGATACAGCAATAAAAGCATATTCAAGTTCAATCTTCAGCCATCCGGCCTCCTGAATTATTACATGGTGTCAGAAGTAAACTACAGTAAATAGATGGATAGCATCAAGCAACCAGATAGCCTTTGCTGGAGGGAAATGTCTCCGAAAACTGGTGTAAGTGGAAACAACGATTTCATTTGTACATGACAGCCTGAAATATACAATACATTTGACTTTGATAATGAGGATGACAAAAAGAAGCTAGATGTTCTGTTGACAAAATTCACAGATTACTTTGAGCCGCAAAAGAATGTGACTTATGAGAGGCACAAGTTCAACACCCGTACGCAAATGCAGGGAGAACACTTTGATATTTTTGTCACGGATCTGAAGAAGAAAGCCCAGACATGTGAGTTTGGAAACCTTGGAGATAGCCTCATTAAGGACAGAATTGTTGTTGGGATTATTGAGGATAGTACTAGAGCACGACTTCTTCGCGAGAAGAACTTAACCTTGCAGCGAGCCATTGAAATTTGCCGAGCAGCTGAAATCAGTAAATCACAGATAGGAGACATGGCTGCTGGAGTTCAGAGCACCACAACAGTAAATGCACTGTACAAACAGAAAAGCAAAGGAAAACGAGGTATGCCCACAAATGCGGCGACTCGTCAGTCAACCTTTAACAACCCTGATCCAGAAAGGCGATCTTGCAAATACTGTGGTAGGCAACATGAAAGAGGTCAGTGCCCAGCGTACGGTAAGACATGTGGAAATTGTGGGAAACAAAATCACTTTGAAAAAGTCTACATGTCGTTGTCGTTGTCGTTGTCGTTGTCGTCGTCGTCGTCGTCGTCGTTGTCGTTGTCGTTGTCGTTGTCGTTGTCGTTGTCGTTGTCGTTATCGTTGTCGTTGTCGTTGTTATTATTAGTTTTGTTTCGAGACCTCAGCATTTGATTTTGAGGTTTTGAAATCAAGCATCTGACAGCACATAAGTTTGTGTAACAAGGGTGGGTGATGTGCTTTCTTTCATTATTGTCTTGCAACTTCCACGATCAATTGAGCTCAAAGTTTCACAAGTTTTTACTTCATGCATATGTTGACATACGTCACCAAGAGTGAAGACTGGTCTTTGATAATAACCTATAGTGTCCAGTGTCTTTAAGCCTTTAGTCCACAAACTGTCCTGTCGGTTTCTTCGCAAAAAGTTCTTGAAAGTTGGTTTAATGGCAACAACAAGTTCATGACAATTGTTCGACTGTAAAGAAAATTTGAGAGAAAGAAAGCATAACAAATTATCATCGAAAAACTCAAGGCTCCAATTTTGGGATGCTCTTTGTAATAATGGACCAATTTAAGGTGAAGGTTTTACAAATTGATATTTTGACTTGATTGACATATTTTCAGGAGTCTGCAGTTCTGCTGGGAATGTGGTGTACTACCTGTCGATGACTGAAGCTCACAAAACATAGGTACATAGCTAGAGAATTATCTCTTTAATCTCGTCTTCAGGGGAATGCTGGAATGCAGGCGGCGCCGGTGGTGGAGCTTAAGTTGCGCTGGATGGATGAGCATTTGGGAGGGAAGGATCAGAGCTGTTCTTGGCCGGTGATGCGTGAGAGTTGATTGCTGGCTGGATGTGAATTGCATTGGAGTGTGACATTCTTTAGGTGAGCTGCTGCTGGGAGGGTTGGCTCGAGGATGGGTGACCAGATGTCCATAATGAAGAAACCTATGTCTCGTGGAACTTTATGATGTCCTTGTATCTCGATGGCCTCCCTGACTCTGCATTGGTGTCAGGACTGTACAGGAGCTTTGAGTTTGGCTTGATTCCAATTGATGATGTGGTCGTGTTCTTGTGAATGTTTGATGATGGCTGATTTGTCGAGGTGTCCCAGTCTGCCATGTGCTTTGTGTCCTTGATTCTTGTTGAGATGCTGCGCCAGGTTTCCGCGAAGTACACTTTACCGCAATCACAGGGAATGCGGTAAACGCCTGCTTTGTCTTGAGTGTCTCGCTTGTCCTTGTGTGTGTGGAGTGATGCTTGAATCTTGTTTGGTGCTGTGTGGAAGATCTTGACTTGAGCTTGACTGAAGATACTTTGAAACTTGTGAGAAGTGTGGCCGATATATGGGAGGGTGATTGCAGCCTTGAACTCTGGTTGTTCTTCTGTTGTGAGACTTGGCTTGGGCTGGCTAAGATTGAATGTCTTGTAGTCGTTAAGTTGAAGTGAAGTCTTGATGTGGTGTAGTTCCTGCTTCAAGCTGCCTTTGTCACAGGTGTTGAAGGCCCAGCAAACCAAGGTGTTGCAGACAGCAGACTTGAAGCGAGGATGATGGAATGATGAGTTGTGAAGGTATCTATCGGGGTGTGTTGGCTTGCGATGTACCGTTTGGGCTATAGTGCCATCAGCTTGTCATGTTACTTGGACGTCTAGGACGGAGATAGTGTTGTTTTGTTCTTGTTCCATGGTGAATTGGATGTGTGGATTTTGACTGTTCAGGTGATGGAAGAACTCTTGGAGTGCTGTCTTGTCGTAAGGCCTCACCACAAAGGTGTCGTTAATGTAGCGGAGCCAGAGGTTAGGGCAAAGATTGACCTTCTCGATGCTGTCAAGTTCAAATTCCTCCATGAACAAATCTCCCAGGACCGGGGATAGAGGATATCTCTTGGCGGCCCCAGAGGTTTGTTCATAGAATTTGTCTCACCACCTGAAGCTGGAAGCGTAGACGCTGGTGATGAGGAGATCGTGGACTTGTTCTGGAGTGAGGCTTGTGCGGTCTGTCAGTGTAGGTTCGGCTTGAAGGCTTTGGTTGGCGATGTTGCATGCTTCTTCGATTGGTATGTTGGTGAACAGTGACACGACATCAAAACTGACAAGGATATCAGTTGGACGGAGATGTATGTGCTTGATGATGTCGACTAACTTGCTTGTGTTGTTGATGTGATGTTCAGTGGGGCCAACTAGTCGATGGAGGTTCTTGGTGAGGTGTGTTGCAATGTTGTAAGAAGGTGAACCCTGGGAAGCCACGATGGGGCGGAGAGGACCATCTGGCTTGTTGATCTTGGGTTGGCAGAAGAAACGTGGGCAGGTGAATGCGGATGGCTTGAGGTGACGGTACGTGGTGTTGTCTATGACTTGCACTTGATAGAGAGTACAGAGTTTGGTGGTGAGTGTGCGTTCAATGACTGGGCTGGGGTTCCTTGGCAGGCATTGGTAGATATTAGTTGACAGGATTTCATTTACTTGGTGGTCATAATCCGTTGTAGACATGACCATAGTGGCATTACCCTTGTCCGCTGACATGATGTGGATGGTCTTGTCTTTGTGCAGGGCTCAGATATCAGCATTTTCTCGCCTGCTTGTGTAGGGTCTTGGTAACTTGGCGTTTGAAGTCTTTGCAGAATTTGGCTGCGGACTTGGTTGGCGACAGTCTTGTCCAGATGTTTGAGTGCAGGTTCAGTGGACCGATTGATGTCTTTGACTTGAATCATGCGAGGTGTGCTGGCGCCCACACATTGCACGATTCCAGTCAAAGATATTATTCAGTCTACCGAACCTGCGCTCAAACATCTAGACAAGACATTCGTCAACCATATCCGCATCCAGATTCTTCAAACTCTTCAAACACCAAGTTACCAAGACCCAACACAAGCAAGCAAGAACACGCCGCTATCCGAGCCCTGCACAAAGACAAGTCTATCTACATCATTTCAACGAACATTGGTAATGCCAGCGTGTTCATGTGCACAACAGATTCAGACCACAAGGTAACCGACATCCTGTCAACTGATACCTACCGACGCCTGCCAAGTAACTCCTGTTCAGTCATCGAACGCACCCTCACTGCTAAATTCTGCACTCTCTATCAAGCGCAGGTCATAGACAACACCATGTACTGTCACCTCAAGCCATCCGCATCCGCCCAATCACGTTTTTTTGGCCAACCTTAAGAGCCACAAGCCAGATGTTCCTCTCCGTCCCATCGTGGCGTCCCGGGGTCACCCACCTACAATACTGCAAGACACCCCACCAAGACCCTTCATCCACAAGTTGGCCTCACTGAACATAACATTAACATCTCAAGCAAGTTCGTCGACATTATCAAATACATACATCTCCGGGCAACTGAGACCCTTGTCAGTTTTGACATCATGTCACTATTCACCAACATACCAACTGAAGAAGCATGCAACATCGCCGAACAATGCCTTCAAGCCTAACCTACACTGACAGACCGCACAAGACTCACTCCAGAACAAGTCCACGACCTCCTTATCACCTGCTTCTCCGCTTTTAGATCAGGTGGCGAGACTAATTCTACGAACAAACCTCTGGGGCCACCATGGGATCTCCTCTATCCCCGGTCCTGATGGATTTGTTCATGGAGGAGTTTTAACTTGACGGTATCAAGAACGCCAATCTTCGCCCCAACCTCAGGTTCCGCTACATTGATGACACCTTTGTGGTTTTGGCCCAACGGCAAGACAGCACTCCAAAAGTTCTTCCATCAACTGAACAGTCAATATCTACGTATCCGATTCAACATGGAACAAGAACAAAACAATGCTATCTCCTTCCTAGGTGCCGAAGTAACAAGACAAGCTGATGGCACTCTAGCCCACACGGTACATCACAAGCCAACGCACACCAACAGATACGTTCACAACTCATCATTCCACCATCCTCGCTTCAAGTCTGCTGTCTCCAACACCTTGGTCCGTTGGACCTTGGACACCTGTGACAAGGGCAGCTTGAAGCAGGAACTACAACACATCAAGACATCATGTCAACTTAATGGCTACAAAACTTTCAACCTCAGCGAGCCCAAGCCAAGTCTCACACCAGATGAACTACCAGAGTTCAAGGCTGCAATCTCCCTCCCAAACATTGGCCTATCTTCTCACAAGCTTCAACGTATCTTCATTCAAGCTCAAGTCAAGACCTTCCATACAGCATCAAACAAGATTCAAGCATCACTCCACACACACAAGGACAAGCAAGACACTCGAGACAAAGCCAGCGTTTACCACATTCCCTGCGATTACTGTGAAGTATACATCGTGGAACCAGGGCGCAATATCTCAACAAGAATCAAGGAACACAAAGCACATGGCACACTGGAACACCTCAACAATTCAGCCATCATCAAATATTCACACGAACACGACAGCATCATCAAGTGGAATCAAGCCAAACTCATAGCTCATGTACAGTCCTGGCACCAATGCAGAGTCGGGGAGGCCATCGATATACAAGCACGCCATACAGTTCCAGAAGACATCGGTTTCTTCATTAACGACATCTGGTCACACATCCTCAAGCCAACCCTTCCAGCAGCAGCTCACCACAAGAATGTCACACTCCAATGCACACACATCCAGCCAGCAATCAACTCACATGCATTACCGGCCAAGAACAGCTTTGATCCATCCCGCCCAAATGCTCATCCATCCAGCACTTCTAAAGTTCGACCATCGCCTGTAGTCCAACATTCTCCTGAAGACGAGCAGAATAAACTGTTAGAAACATCGAGACCAAACCAGCTCTTTCCAGAGCCAATACTCACCTTAAGAGGTTTACACATGGTTGTCCCCGTAAATTCTTATTTCTCCACACCATGCAAAGCTTCAAACAATACATATCCAAGATGGGATTAAATCGCAACAAACCTAGGTAGAATAGCTAGAGAATGATCTCTTTATACTCAAAACTCTATTTCGAGATGCATTTTTCTCATTGTCTGTATTTTTTCTTTAATTTTTTTACGGCGACGGTGATCCATCTGCCTATTGGAGACCAATGGAAACTGCACCATTCCAGTTGCGGCCATGAAGACATCAATTGGAGCTGTGTATCTTTGAGGAAAACGACAGGAAAAGGTAAGTTTATTTTAAGGGACCGTAAGTTGTTGAGATTTATCCTGAAATCAAGATTATGTCTAGATTTAAAAGGGGCTCCATGCTAAAATTTAGCTTTGAAAATCACCAGTTTTCCAATTGCTAGAGTCCTCATGAAAAAAATCTAAACCTCGCAGCATGAATATTGTTCTATGGTGAAAAGTATTTAATGAGAATAGTGATTTTGTAATAACTTGATTGGCATATATTTCAGGAGTCTGCAGTTCTGCCGGGGATGTGGTGTGCTACCTGCCGATGACCAAAAGCCATGATGCAACAGTGCCTGACTATGCGGACAGCATCCCAGCTGTCATTTAAGTGCACCAAACATAGGTAGATAGCTAGAGAATGATCTCTTTAATCTCTAAACTCTGTTGGGGAAGTGCATTTTGCTAATAGTTTGTATTTGTCGTTTATTTTTTACGGCGACGGTGAACTGGTTAAATGTTTAACCATCTGCCCATGGGAGTCCAGTGGAAACTGCACATGCCGGCCATGAAGTAATCATTGGGACCTTTGTACGCTGTGAGCAAAATGACAAGACAGGGTAAGTTTATTTTTAGTTTGATTGTTGGCAAATTTTGTGATTTTGACTGGAGCATAACTGTTTTCCTCTTCTGGATTAGTGATGTGAAAAAAATAACATTGTATTACATAAATGTGCCAAATACAACCTTGCAACATGAACTATAATTGTTCTACAGTAAAAAGTATTTGGTGAAAATAATTATACTGAAATGTCTTAATTGACATATATTTCAGGAGTCTGCAGATCTGCTTGGGATACCTGCTGATAACAAGCGCCAACATGAAAACAGCCGAGAGGATGCCTGCCTATGCGGACAACATCCCAGTTGTCATTGAAGTGCACCAAACAGTTAGATAGCTAGAGAATGATCTCTTTAATCTCGAAACTTCATTTCGCAGTGCATTTCATTTGCTTGGATCCTTTTTGTTCTTAAGCAGCTCTATGAAAGTTGGCCCTGATGATCCAAGTCTTGATATGGTACTGATGCGAGTCGCTGTAATTTTCTTGTAGATGATTGTGACGACTGCGTGTCAACATGGACCATGCAGATGTGACGTCACAGTACAGAAAGATACATTATGGCTTGAGGAGATAGACTTATTCCTCAGCTACTCACCAGGGTCCTAAGTGGAATTTGAAGGTATGATCTGTTTTAGCGAAGCTTGAGATGAAAGTTTAGAAATCCATACAAGTGCAGACAATAGACATTTCTTAGGTGTCATTATTCAAACATAGTCCCATATACCTTAATAATAATAATAATAAACAGTTCTTATATAGCGCAAATTACAAAATAAAGTCTCTAAGGGCTTCTATGATTGAAAAGATGGGTTTTAAGTTTAGATTTAAATGTTCGTAGCGTGGCACAGTCTATGATATTGTTGGGAAGAGAGTTCCAAAGTCTTGGAGAAGCAAATTTGAAGGAGCGATGACCGTTGACCTTGTCTGAAAAATGTATGTTAAAGCGTGCGCCAGGAGGGTCACTGAGTGAGGGATATGCATACTTAATAAAAAGCAATTCTTGATATAGTATACACACATCTTTGACCTTTAAATCCAAATCTCGCTCTAATTATTTTTTTCTTTCTTTTTTGATCATATTTAATACAGGATTAACACGTTCGAACATCTTCAAGTTGGACGCGTGAAGATGCTGTGCCACCTTATGCAACACCAATAAAACACTTGCTTCACCACCTCATCTAAGGCATCATGACAACAGATGAACATTGTCAACAGAATGAACCCAAAGAACACAAACGAGACGAAGAGGCAGACCAAGTTGGCGTTAGATGGATGACATCAGAGAATTTGGAAGCGTCACTTGGATGCGACAAGCGCAAGAACGATCAAGGTGGAATGGTGATGAAGAGGCCTTACTTCTGCAGTATGTATAGCGACATTATCTAGATAGATATTTTGCCACTTACACAATAATATTTGCTCTGTACAAAGTCAAGACAACATAAGGTTATTTGTTAAAGTAAACTCACTACCAATAAAAAGTAAACAAGTGTGTTAAGGACTGTATATAAGTGGTGATTTATGTAATGAAGTTTTGTATTGTAATAATGAATTAAATATAAATTGTAACGTTTGTTTTGTGTCACTCTGTAATTCAATTAGTTATTATTCCAATTGTTTACATGGTATCTGTTCAGGGGTACCCTCACATGGTGGCCACCATGTTTTTTTACTGGTTACTATATGAAGACATGTAAACATTGTGACACACTTGGGGTTTAGAACTCTTTTTAAAGTTTGTTATGTCAAAGGTCATGACCTTGTGTGTGTTTGAGTACTCATTAACCAGGTTTATTATTACAATGGTCTAGACATATTGTTCATGGTATTTATTAAGGATAATCAGTCCAGTTTTTGAGTACTCTTAACGTCGTTAAACAAGTGTGTTAAGGACTGTTTATAAGTGGTGATTTATGTAATGAAGTTTTGTATTGTAATAATGAATTAAATATAAATTGTAACTTTTATTTTGTGTCACTCTGTAATTCAATTATTTATTATTTTAATTACTAACATGGTATCTCTTCTGGGGTACCCTCACATGGTGGCCACCATGTTTTTTTACTGGTTACTATCTGAAGACATGTAAATATTGTGACACACTTGGGGTTTAGAACTCTTTTTAAAGTTTGTTATGTCAAAGGTCATGACCTTGTGTGTGTTTGAGTACTCATTAACCAGGTTTATTATTACAAAGGTCTAGACATTGTTCATGGTATTTATTAAGGATAATCAGTCCAGTTTTTGAGTACTCTTAACGTCGTAAACAAGTGTGTTAAGGACTGTTTATAAGTGGTGATTTATGTAATGAAGTTTTGTATTGTAATAATGAATTAAATATAAATTGTAACTTTTATTTTGTGTCACTCTGTAATTCAATTATTTGTTAGTCTATTGTTTACATGGTATCTGTTCTGGGGTACCCTCACATGGTGGCCACCATGTTTTTTTTACTGGTTACTATATGAAGACATGTAAATATTGTGACCCACTTGGGGTTTACTAACTCTTGTTAAAGTTTGTCATGTCAAAGGTCATGACCTTGTGTGTGTTTGAGTACTCATTAACCAGGTTTATTATTACAAAGGTCTAGACATTGTTCATGGTATTTGTTAGGGATAATCAGTCCAGTTTTCGAGTACTCTTAACGACGTTAAACAAGTGTGTTAAGGACTGTATATAAGTGGCGATTTATGTAATGAAGTTTTGTATTGTAATAATGAATTAAATATAAATTGTAACTTTTGTTTTGTGTCACTCTGTAATTCAATTATTTATTATTTTAATTATTAACATGGTATCTCTTCTGGGGTACCCTCACATGGTGGCCACCATGTTTTTTTACTGGTTACTATATGAAGACATGTAAATATTGTGACACACTTGGGGTTTAGAACTCTTTTTAAAGTTTGTTATGTCAAAGGTCATGACCTTGTGTGTGTTTGAGTACTCATTAACCAGGTTTATTATTACAATGGTCTAGACATATTGTTCATGGTATTTATTAAGGATAATCAGTCCAGTTTTTGAGTACTCTTAACGACGTTAGAAAAATGTGTTAAGGACTGTATATAAGTGGTGATTTATGTAATGAAATTTTGTATTGTAATAATGAATTAAATATAAATTGTAACTTTTATTTTGTGTCACTCTGTAATTCAATTATTTGTTATTCTAATTGTTTACATGGTATCTGTTCTGGGGTACCCTCACATAGTGGCCAGCATGTTTCTTTACTGGTTACTATATGAAGACATGTAAATATTGTGACACACTTGGGGTTTAGTAACTCTTGTTTAAGTTTGTAATATCAAAGTTTTTGAGTACTCTTAACGACGTTAAACAAGTGTGTTAAGGACTGTATATAAGTGGTGATTTATGTAATAAAGTTTGGTATTGTAATAATGAATTAATTATAAATTGTAACTTTTATTTTGTGTCACTCTGTAATTCAATTATTTGTTATTCTAATTGTTTACATGGTATCTATTCTGGGGTACCCTCACATAGTGGCCACCATGTTTTTTTACTGGTTACTATATGAAGACATGTAAATATTGTGACACACTTGGGGTTTAGTAACTCTTGTTAAAGTTTGTTATGTCAAAGGTCATGACCTTGTGTGTGTTTGAGTACTCATTAACCAAGTTTATTATTACAATGGTCTAGCCATTATCCATGGTATTTATATGGATAATCAGTCCAGTTTTTGAGTACTCTAAGAGTCTTAACGACGTTAAAAAAGTGTGTTAAGGACTGTATATAAGTGTTGATTTATGTAATGAAGTTTTGTATCGTAATAATGAATTAATTATAAATTGTAACCTTTTATTTTGTGTCACTCTGTAATTCAATTATTTATTATTCTAATTATTAACATGGTATCTGTTCTGGGGTACCCTCACATGGTGGCCACCATGTTTTTTACTGGTTACTATAGGAAGACATGTAAATATTGTGACACACTTGGGGTTTGTAGTAACTCTTTTTCAAAGGTCATGACCTTGTGTGTGTTTGAGTACTCATTAACCAGGTTTATTATTACAAAGGTCTAGACATTTTCCACGGTATTTATTAAGGGTATGCAGTCCAGATTTGGAGTACTCTTAACGACGTTATTTGATAACAAGGTTATGACATTGTTTATGGTGTTTACATGTATATACGGTTTCGAGTACTCATTAACGAGGTTTTGTAATTACAAAGGTCATGCCATTTTCTAGGGTTTTTATTAAGGGAATGACCGGGTTGGTGGCTGGCGCTGTAAGGTTGACATAGTTTGCAGTGTTAATTATGGGTGTTTGAGTACTCATTAACGATGTATTATGATCTCTTTTCACTGTTAATTGTGGGGTGGGAGATGACAACCTTCACGTGGTCCACCCTGTTGTTAACTAATTGTCATCAAACAATAGAGCTTTATAACCATGTTTATAAAGCTCTATGCACCAAACCAATTTGTTAATGACATTGTGATGACATTTTCTTTGGTGTTTATTTAGAGAGTTTGAGTACTCATTAAGGTTGACATTGTTTGCAGTGTTAATTTAGTGTGTTTGAGTACTCATTAACGATGTATTAGGATCTCTTTTAACTGTTAATTGCGGGGTGGGAGATGACAACCTTCACGTGGTCCACCCTGTTGTTAACTAATTGTCATCAAACAATAGAGCTATATAAACAAAGCTCTATGCAGCAAAAACAAAATTTTAATTACAAGGTCATGACATTTTCCTTGGTGTTTATCTAGGGGGTTTGAGTACTCATTAACGATGTAGATTTTAAACGATCTCTTTAAACTGTTATTTGTGGGGTGGGAGGTGACAACCTTCACGTGGTCCATCCTGTTGTTAACTAATTGTCATCAAACATTAGAGCTATGAATATACAAGTTTAAAGCTCTATGCATCAAACCATACCCTTTTCATGAAATGCCCGCAGTAGATTTGAACAAGTGTGTGGAAATGTTGTTTGTTCTTTTATGCAAATCACTTGTTTATTTTGTAAGATGTTACAGGAAACAGCAGGGTCACGGCAAACGTGCGGCGTGCGCCGTCTCCGTTTTTAAGTAAACTCATTTTGGGGAAGATGTATGCTGTTTAGTGTAACCCATTCGTATGTACGCAAAAGAAACAAAACAAAGCGCCCGCCTAGCGCGTTAGCGCTGCTGTAATAGAACGCGCGTATGTCATGTAACCCTGACGTCAAAATCAATTCCATAAAAAAAATTACGAAATTGTAACATTTTGCCCATTTTTTTGACACCGAAAAAATATGTTTCCCGCAGTAAAAATGTAAAAAGCTAACAACGGCAAAATTCTTCAAGACACTTAAAATATGCATTAAAATCTCTAACGTAATGGGAAACAGTCAGGGTCACGGCAAACGTGAAGGGTTCATAAAAAAAAGAGTTATATTCATAACACACTTTGCGACGGTTTTTCTTTAAAATGTGCATACGGTTAAACAAATTTGACAACCCTTCATTTAGCAAAACATCTCAAAATAATCCTCCTTCATTTTAAGTGTTGTTCAAATATTTCCCACCAAGCGGAGCGTTTTACTGACGTGCTTATGAACACTCGGATTTTCTCATGATTTCTCAAAGGGTCTGGGAGCGCCTATTCTGATCACGATTTTGCAAAGAAACGCTGCCCGTCAGCTTCATTATCTCGGAGTTGTGCACTGACTGAGCCAAAAGGGAATTAATGACTTGATGAACTTTTAAGAATGTTCATGATCAGTCCATGCATCAAACAGTTCATGACATGTTCATCACAGCAGTTCATGAACCAAGTTCATGAACTGATCCATTCCATTAATGGACAAGTTAAAAAAGTTTTGTGTGTTTTCATAAAAGTCAATTTATAAGCTTTCTTTGCAGTTAATGAACTCTAATGAATAATCATAACTCAACTGTGTATTAACTGTTTACAAATTGGTATACATTTTTCTTCTAAATTTAATTATTTACAGTTTCTGTATGTCAGTGATAGTAGTGATCATTAGTATCATAATTACCAAGCACTTTACTCTGACAATTTTTGTTCCTGCCCTTTAGGTGTACAGTAATTAGTTTAAAAAATTTCAATTTATTTGCCAGGTTAACATTACGCATTTATAAAATAAAGACATGGATCATGTGAAACAAGAAACAACTGTGTGATGTAGAATGATCATTGTAAAGTAATAGAAAACACCCTGCCCTGTAAAACACTCTGCATTGTTTTTTTGTCAAATGAAAATGTGCCTGTGTGAATTATGATTAATTTTGTTCACCTAAAAGAACTCGGGCAAAATCCGAGTCGGTTTCCTTTGATTTTGAAACTTGGCACGGTGACAGTTTTATTAAAGAGATAGTTACACAGTAAGTAGTAGTGTTTGTTTTGAAGAACATCGTTGGTTATCAACTCTTATTCTAGAAATTAAAACGTCACTTTGTATACAACATAAATTTGTCTTGCAACAGTCTCTTTAAATCCTCCATAACAACACATCGAACAAATGGAAGAAACAAATCAAGCAGGGACAATCTTCATAATTCGCACAAATTTAAAGTTGTCATTTTTGCCACTATTTACACTAATGTATGTATACATAAGCCGTGATAGTAGTAAAATTTACGTATATAATTTTCACCTAAAATCTTCAAGCAAATGTTTCTTGAAACAACCCCAAACAAAAGTGTCAATAACATAGACAAAAAGAATGACGAGAGGTTTTATATGGCCTCAACATTATTACTTATTTTTCTACCTTGTAGAAATGCCGAAAACTACAAACTTTTTGCATTAACAAGTGCAAATAACCAGTGGAGCCTTACGTGTTTCTAAGTTTTGCTCTTTGCTTGGCAAATAAAACCATATTTGTTGTAATCTAGCGACTGTTTACATCGCGCACAGAGAGGTAAAAGATTTGCCACGATTTTACGGACACCTTGAAAACAGGACCTCCTCCTTATCGCACATATTATTACAGTTAATCGCACACATATTACAATTTATTGCAAAATATTACATTTTTTGCATACATAAATGAATATCGCACATTATGTGACAATACTGTGACGTCATACTCTTATAAGAGATCAGCGATTATGCAAGACCAGCGCTTTTTGGATCCATCAGTTTCTTTGTTATTTGGGTGCGGTGATTGCATGCTCCTTGGCTAATTTAAATGTGAATAACCCAGTTGTGAAAGATTTACAATAGTTTTTCTGTAAGCTTGTGATTGAGTGGAAATTTCCGTTATGGTCCAATAGACTCGCTGATATGCCACGGTTGGGAGTGCTTGTTTGTGGACTTATATGTGCTGTGCTGTTCTTTGCTTTGCTGTCCTGTTTTGTGAGTACTGGTTTCTTCGATATTTTCCAGGTTTCTTCAGGACTCCTAGATTTATAACGACTACAATATAACCGTATTGAGTGTTTTGAAACTGGATCTCAAAAAAATAAGTCTCGAAGTGTGGAATAATTCACAGACGCGGCACATTGCTTGCCGTTCTGTGGCAATGGAAAAAAAAGAATAATATAAATTAAACAAATTTGTATAGGACATAGGGCATATTATACATAATTTATAAATTATACTATATAAATTCATAGTTTTTATAGGAATATATATTCCCACAGGTTCCTCATACCTATGTTTAATAAATCATCCTCTCCTTTCATGGACCATTCTTTGTCCTCATCACTTTACTCTCATTGGTTCATAGCCACCCACAAAGACTTTGATTTACTAGAATCTAACCCTTTTTTCTGGTTCCTTCCTTTAAAACCTTTCTCCTCTTTTTCTATGGAAATGAAATTGTTTGAACATTCATAAAGCATTGATATTAAGTTTAAATATTAAATTTAAATATATATAAAGTTTACAATACTAATTATTAAACAAAAAAGTTTTAACCAAAAAAAATTAACAAAATGTATATAAAAACAAATTTTTTAATGAAAGTCTCTGATTGGTCAAAACCCAGTCACGTGTGAGAGTGTTAACGGTGGTATAAATACCGGCTTTGGAAAATAGCGAATAAGTGGCCACTTAACCAGCATAGATTGTGTAAACCTTGCGCGTTGCACTGTATCGCACGCTTATATCCCTGTTAGTTTTATTGCAACTTCGCGCACTTACGCATACGCGCGCTGAAAATGTATCAATTTTGAGTGCGCGTGTAACATGTGCGCGCGTATAAACTGACGCCGAGCTCATGCGCGCGTTTTAATGCACAAGGAACAGCTATCGTCCAATCATTTGCCTCCTTTGACCCCAGTGAAGGCGCTGAACAGATCATTAATTAAAAGAGTCACTGGTCTCAAAGATCAGTAATGTGACTAACGCACGAAAGAGATTGGAACCATCAAAAGCTCAAAATATGGCCCATTCGGCTCGGTCCGTTAACAGCGCCAGCCACCAACCCGGTCATTACCACGCAGTGAAGACCGGGTACGAACACTGTTATTCCCTAAATAAACCGCAAGGGAAGTTGACTGGGTACATTTTTAAAATGACTTTGGGATGAACACAGAAAAATTGACTAGAGCGAGATTTCAACCAACGACCTCCGGTTTAACGATTATTTTACAATTATTTAAAGTTTATAAAACGTAAAGGGTTTACAAAGAAAAATTTACAAGTTAACAATTAAATATAGTTTAGGCAACATTTAATGCTGGAAATATACAAAGTTTACAAAATATATATCGTTTTAAAGATATATAAAAATTACAAAATGTATACTCTTAAAAAAAACAATATAAATAAAATAAATAATGAAAAAAAGAAAAAATATGTATGTTATGTTTTACAATTATTTAAAGTTTATGAAATATAAAGTTTACAAAGTAAAGTTTACAGAATATACAATGTTAAATGCTTAAAAATGCATAATATTTACAAAAAACAGTATTTGCAAAATATATAGAATTCAACAAAATGTATAAAATTAAAAACAAATTATGAGTACAAAGTTATGAAATATACATTTCAAAAACTACGAAAATTACAAACGTCTAAAAAAAATGTTTTTTTTTATTATACATATAATGAAACAAAACTGAAAATAGATATTTTACAATAAGTTGAAGTTGATGTGAAATATAAAAAAGTTACAAAGTTAAGTTTACAAAATATATCAAGTATTGTTATATTATTTAATGCTCAAAAATATATATAAAGTTATCAAAATGTATAATATATATAGATAAATTATTAGCGAAAGTAACTTTATCTCTCTCTCTTTCTCTCTGCGTCCACGTCCTTGCATAGCAACAGTTAAAACAACAAGCCTGTAAGATCACGTCTTTCCCAAACGGAACAGTGTCCTGACCATAGAGAAATGCCTTTCTGCAGGGGCTCACAAAACAAACAACTCCACACTGACGCTGTGTTATTGTGCCAAATCAAACACATTATCATTAACAAGATGAATTGTATTCCCACATGCAAAAATAATTGTTCTTAAGCACCTCGTACCGGCTCATGCTGTGCTCAGGCTTTGCTCTGATTTTTGTTGTCTAATTTAGAAATGTCACCCTTTTTCCCTGCATGCAATGACTGAGTCTGGTTACCTGGTATGGAGTCCTTCTCATCTTCACATGCCCTGCAACCACTAGAATCCTGTTGATGGTAAAGCGGTACTCAATTACTTGGACACACCTTTAAATCATGGAATTCTACTGAGTTGTATTACCGCACAGAGGGATCACGTCCACCAAGAAAGGTATATTATCACCCCTACTATCAGTAATGTAACTCTACTAACCAAACTTCCAAGTCCTATACCCAGTTACTGCATGCGCAGCGTTGCACACTAACCTAAATCTACCAAGCTCATATCCGAGCACGCTTGCGTGTGACATCTTAATCTCCAACTTCACACACCATTCGTCATTGTCTACACGTCGTGTAACAACCACGCACCCCATTTACTACACGTTCATTCTTAAACTAAAATGGAATAACTCTGATTCGAAGTGCACTTTTCTCATTTTTTGTTTTGTTTTGTCTTATATTTTTTCGAAGACGGTGTCATGCCATTCCAGTACCGACCAAGAAGACATCATTGGGAGCTATGTACGCTGTGAGGAAAACGACAGGACCAGGTAAGTTTATTTTCAGTCTGATTAATAGCTTGGAAAGTAATGAGGGAGCGTAATTTGTTAAGGATTATCCTAAAATAAACATTTTGTTCAGATTTAAAAGGGGCTCCATGCTCTAATTTAGCTTTGTAATTCACAAATTTTCCATTTGTTGGAGTCAAGATGAAAATTGGGGGGGGGGGGGGACTCGATTATGTAAGATGCTATTGTGTTTGATACCCTTCAATTGCAATAGACTGTGCAAGTCTCGCGCAGATTTGAACTTCCGGGACCATTGTGGTCCCAACCTTATGGAGTTTTACGTTGGGGAGATTTTGTTTCGTCCATTACTTTAGTTTAATATAGTTTATGACCATAAAAATGACATATGTTGTTAAAAATGTAATACTAATTAACAACATATATAAAAGTTATAAAAAAGTCAACATAATAACGAAGAAAAACCGATATTTAAACTTGACCTCAGGTCAGGTTACTTGTAAAAAATTAAGAATTTGTGCCCATCTCCGATCACGAAACTTACGCAGACGCTTGTTTTGGCCGCGCGGGGTGGAAAGCCTTTTTATTGGTCGCTTAGGCGTCGGCTTCCTCTTTAAAATGCGTCACGCGTTTATCTAACGCCCTTGCGACCATCGTGCGTCCGCGTATAAACCAGCTTTCAGTAGTTTCACATTCGGGCGTAGATTTACAAAAGGGGTTTCAAAACATTTAAGATCAAACATCCTTGTCCCAGAGTTTTACTTTTGTCTATACATAGACTTTAACCGACAATTGTGTATTTGTTTGAAAAGCTAAAACTAATTTAAACACGCTTTAATGGTTATTTTGTTGTTCAGATTCGGCATTAAGAAAAAATTAAAGCAAAGATTTGACTCATAAAAAAATTAAGTTCTTCAGTTGTCGTGTTTTCTCGCTCCGGTGCGCGCGAGACTTGCACAGTCTATTCAAATATAAAGGGCCATACATTTTTGGACAGAAGTTCTTCAGTTTCATTTCCAAATTGTAATGAAAAGGACATCAAGTCTGGGTTAATGTACCGACCAATGGGGAGAGGGTGATGGTATAAAACGTTACGAGAACCAACTCCCTCTGAATTAACACAGTTTTCCATTAAGAAGTAATTTCCATGAATTTGGAAATTATTATTGTCGTCGTCGTCGTCGTCGTCGTCGTCGTCGTCAACGTCGTCGTCGTCGTCGTCGTCGTCCTCGTCCTCGTCGTCGTCGTTGTTCTTGTTCTTGTTCTTGTTCTTGTTGTTGTTGTTCTTGTTGTTGTTCTTGTTGTTGTTATTGTTGTTGTTGTTGTTGTTGTTGTTGTTGTTGTTGTTGTTGTTGTTGTTGTTGTTGTTGTTGTTGTTGTTCTTGTTGTTGTTCTTGTTGTTGTTCTTGTTGTTGTTCTTGTTGTTGTTCTTGTTGTTGTTGTTGTTCTTGTTGTTGTTCTTGTTCTTGTTGTTGTTGTTCTTGTTGTTCTTGTTCTTGTTGTTGTTGTTGTTGTTGTTCTTGTTGTTGTTCTTGTTGTTGTTCTTGTTGTTGTTGTTGTTCTTGTTGTTGTTCTTGTTCTTGTTCTTGTTCTTGTTCTTGTTCTTGTTCTTGTTCTTGTTCTTGTTCTTGTTCTTGTTCTTGTTCTTGTTCTTGTTCTTCTTGTTCTTGTTCTTGTTCTTGTTCTTGTTCTTGTTCTTGTTCTTGTTCTTGTTCTTGTTCTTGTTCTTGTTCTTGTTGTTCTTGTTCTTGTTCTTGTTCTTGTTCTTGTTCTTGTTCTTGTTCTTGTTCTTGTTCTTGTTCTTGTTCTTGTTCTTGTTCTTGTTCTTGTTCTTGTTCTTGTTCTTGTTCTTGTTCTTGTTCTTGTTCTTGTTCTTGTTCTTGTTCTTGTTCTTGTTCTTGTTCTTGTTCTTGTTCTTGTTCTTGTTCTTATCCTTGTACTTGTTCTTGTTCTTGTTCTTGTTCTTGTTCTTGTTCTTGTTCTTGTTCTTGTTCTTGTTCTTGTTCTTGTTCTTGTTCTTGTTCTTGTTCTTATTATTAGTAGTAGTAGTTTTGTTTCGAGACCTCAGCATTGGATTTTGAGGTTTTGAAATCAAGCATCTGACAGCACATAAGTTTGTGTAACAAGGGTGGGTGATGTGCTTTCTTTCATTATTGTCTTGCAACTTCGACGATCAATTGAGCTCAAAGTTTCACAAGTTTTTACTTTATGCATATGTTGACATACGTCACCAAGAATGAAGACTGGTCTTTGATAATAACCTATAGTGTCCAGTGTCTTTAAGCCTTTAGTCCACAAACTGTCCTGTCGGTTTCTTCGCAAAAAGTTCTTGAAAGTTGGTTTAATGGCAACAACAAGTTCATGACAATTGTTCGACTGTAAAGAAAATTTGAGAGAAAGAAAGCATAACAAATTATCATCGAAAAACTCAAGGACCCAATTTTGGGATGCTCTTTGTAATAATGGACCAATTTAAGGTGAAGGTTTTACAAATTGATATTTTGACTTGATTGACATATTTTCAGGAGTCTGCAGTTCTGCTGGGAATGTGGTGTACTACCTGTCGATGACTGAAGCTCACAAAACATAGGTACATAGCTAGAGAATTATCTCTTTAATCTCGTCTTCAGGGGAATGCTGGAATGCAGGCGGCGCCGGTGGTGGAGCTTAAGTTGCGCTGGATGGATGAGCATTTGGGAGGGAAGGATCAGAGCTGTTCTTGGCCGGTGATGCGTGAGAGTTGATTGCTGGCTGGATGTGAATTGCATTGGAGTGTGACATTCTTTAGGTGAGCTGCTGCTGGGAGGGTTGGCTCGAGGATGGGTGACCAGATGTCCATAATGAAGAAACCTATGTCTCGTGGAACTTTATGATGTGCTTGTATCTCGATGGCCTCCCTGACTCTGCATTGGTGTCAGGACTGTACAGGAGCTTTGAGTTCGGCTTGATTCCAATTGATGATGTGGTCGTGTTCTTGTGAATGTTTGATGATGGCTGATTTGTCGAGGTGTCTCAGTCTGCCATGTGCTTTGTTTCCTTGATTCTTGTTGAGATGCTGCGCCAGGTTTCCGCGAAGTACACTTTACCGCAATCACAGGGAATGCGGTAAACGCCTGCTTTGTCTTGAGTGTCTCGCTTGTCCTTGTGTGTGTGGAGTGATGCTTGAATCTTGTTTGGTGCTGTGTGGAAGATCTTGACTTGAGCTTGACTGAAGATACTTTGAAACTTGTGAGAAGTGTGGCCGATATATGGGAGGGTGATTGCAGCCTTGAACTCTGGTTGTTCTTCTGTTGTGAGACTTGGCTTGGGCTGGCTAAGATTGAATGTCTTGTAGTCGTTAAGTTGAAGTGAAGTCTTGATGTGGTGTAGTTCCTGCTTCAAGCTGCCTTTGTCACAGGTGTTGAAGGCCCAGCAAACCAAGGTGTTGCAGACAGCAGACTTGAAGCGAGGATGATGGAATGATGAGTTGTGAAGGTATTGATCGGGGTGTGTTGGCTTGCGATGTACCGTTTGGGCTATAGTGCCATCAGCTTGTCATGTTACTTGGACGTCTAGGACGGAGATAGTGTTGTTTTGTTCTTGTTCCATGGTGAATTGGATGTGTGGATTTTGACTGTTCAGGTGATGGAAGAACTCTTGGAGTGCTGTCTTGTCGTAAGGCCTAACCACAAAAGTGTCGTTAATGTAGCGGAGCCAGAGGTTAGGGCAAAGATTGACCTTCTCGATGCTGTCAAGTTCAAATTCCTCCATGAACAAATCTCCCAGGACCGGGGATAGAGGATATCTCTTGGCGGCCCCAGAGGTTTGTTCATAGAATTTGTCTCACCACCTGAAGCTGGAAGCGTAGACGCTGGTGATGAGGAGATCGTGGACTTGTTCTGGAGTGAGGCTTGTGCGGTCTGTCAGTGTAGGTTCGGCTTGAAGGCTTTGGTTGGCTATGTTGCATGCTTCTTCGATTGGTATGTTGGTGAACAGTGACACGACATCAAAACTGACAAGGATATCAGTTGGACGGAGATGTATGTGCTTGATGATGTCGACTAACTTGCTTGTGTTGTTGATGTGATGTTCAGTGAGGCCAACTAGTCGATGGAGTTTCTTGGTGAGGTGTGTTGCAATGTTGTAGGAAGGTGAACCTGAGAAGCCATGATGGGGCGGAGAGGACCATCTGGCTTGTGGATCTTGGGTTGGCAGAAGAAACGTGGGCAGGTGAATGCGGATGGCTTGAGGTGACGGTACGTGGTGTTGTCTATGACTTGTGCTTGATAGAGAGTACAGAGTTTTGTGGTGAGTGTGCGTTCAATGACTGGGCTGGGGTTCCTTGGCAGGCATTGGTAGGTATTAGTTGACAGGATTTCATTAACTTGGTGGTCATAATCTGTTGTAGACATGACCATAGTGGCATTACCCTTGTCCGCTGACATGATGTGGATGGACTTGTCTTTGTGCAGGGCTCAGATATCAGCATTTTCTCGCCTGCTTGTGTAGGGTCTTGGTAACTTGGCGTTTGAAGTCTTTGCAGAATTTTGATGCGGACTTGGTTGGCGACTGTCTTGTCCAGATGTTTGAGTGCAGGTTCAGTGGACTGATTGATGTCTTTGACTTGAATCATGCGAGGTGTGCTGGCGCCCACACATTGCACGATTCCAGTCAAAGATATTATTCAGTCTACCGAACCTGCACTCAAACATCTAGACAAGACATTCGTCAACCATGTCCGCATCCAGATTCTTCAAACTCTTCAAACACCAAGTTACCAAGACCAAACACAAGCAAGCAAGAACACGCCGCTATCCGAGCCCTGCACATAGACAAGTCTATCCACATCATTTCAACGAACATTGGTAATGCCACCGTGTTCATGTGCACACCAGATTCTGACCACAAGGTAACCGACATCCTGTCAACTGATACCTATCGACGCCTGCCAAGTAACTCCTGTTCAGTCACCGAACGCACCCCCACTGCTAAATTCTGCACTCTCTATCAAGCGCAGGTCATAGACAACACCATGTACCGTCACCTCAAGCCATCCGCATCCGCCTAATCACGTTTTTTTGGCCAACCTTAAGAGCCACAAGCCAGATGTTCCTCTCCGTCCCATCGGGGCGTCCCTGGGTCACCCACCTACAATACTGCAAGACACCCCACCAAGACCCTTCATCCACTAGTTGGCCTCACTGAACATAACATTAACAACTCAAGCAAGTTCGTCGACATTATCAAATACATACATCTCCGTCCAACTGAGATCCTTGTCAGTTTTGACATCATGTCACTATTCACCAACATACCAACTGAAGAAGCATGCAACATCGCCGAACAATGCCTTCAAGCCTAACCTACACTGACAGACCGCACAAGACTCACTCCAGAACAAGTCCACGACCTCCTTATCACCTGCTTCTCCGCTTTTAGATTCAGGTGGCGAGACAAATTCTACGAACAAACCTCTGGGGCCACCATGGGATCTCCTCTATCCCCAGTCCTGATGGATTTGTTCATGGAGGAGTTTTAACTTGACGGTATCAAGAACGCCAATCTTCGCCCCAACCTCAGGTTCCGCTACATTGACGACACCTTTGTGGTTTTGGCCCAACAGCAAGACAGCACTCCAAAAGTTCTTCCATCAACTGAACAGTCAATATCTACGTATCCGATTCAACATGGAACAAGAACAAAACAATGCTATCTCCTTCCTAGGTGCCGAAGTAACAAGACAAGCTGATGGCACTCTAGCCCACACGGTACATCACAAGCCAACGCACACCAACAGATACGTTCACAACTCATTATTCCACCATCCTCGCATCAAGTCTGCTGTCTCCAACACCTTGATCCGTTGGACCTTGGACACCTGTGACAAGGGCAGCTTGAAGCAGGAACTACAACACATCAAGAGATCACGTCAACTTAATGGCTACAAAACTTTCAACCTCAGCGAGCCCAAGCCAAGTCTCACACCAGATGAACTACCAGAGTTCAAGGCTGCAATCTCCCTCCCAAACATTGGCCTATCTTCTCACAAGCTTCAACGTATCTCCATTCAAGCTCAAGTCAAGACCTTCCATACAGCATCAAACAAAATTCAAGCATCACTCCACACACACAAGGACAAGCAAGACACTCGAGACAAAGCCAGCGTTTACCACATTCCCTGCGATTACTGTGAAGTATACATCGTGGAACCAGGGCGCAATATCTCAACAAGAATCAAGGAACACAAAGCACATGGCACACTGGAACACCTCAACAATTCAGCCATCATCAAATATTCACACGAACACGACAGCATCATCAAGTGGAATCAAGCCAAACTCATAGCTCATGTACAGTCCTGGCACCAATGCAGAGTCGGGGAGGCCATCGATATACAAGCACGCCATACAGTTCCAGAAGACATCGGTTTCTTCATTAACGACATCTGGTCACACATCCTCAAGCCAACCCTTCCAGCAGCAGCTCACCACAAGAATGTCACACTCCAATGCACACACATCCAGCCAGCAATCAACTCACATGCATTACCGGCCAAGAACAGCTTTGATCCATCCCGCCCAAATGCTCATCCATCCAGCACTACTAAAGTTCGACCATCGCCTGTAGTCCAGCATTCTCCTGAAGACGAGCAGAATATACTGTTAGAAACATCGAGACCAAACCAGCTCTTTCCAGAGCCAATACTCACCTTAAGAGGTTTACACATGGTTGTCCCCATAAATTCTTATTTCTCCACACCATGCAAAGCTTCAAACAATACATATCCAAGATGGGATTAAATCGCAACAAACCTAGGTAGAATAGCTAGAGAATGATCTCTTTATACTCAAAACTCTATTTCGAGATGCATTTTTCTCATTGTCTGTATTTTTTCTTTAATTTTTTTACGGCGACGGTGATCCATCTGCCTATTGGAGACCATTGGAAACTGCACCGTTCCAGTTGCGGCCATGAAGACATCAATGGGAGCTGTATATCTTCGAGGAAAACGACAGGAAAAGGTAAGTTTATTTTAAGGTGGATTGATAGCTTGGGAAGTAATGAGGGACCGTATTGATAGCTTGGGAAGTAATGAGGGACAGTAAGTTGTTGAGATTTATCCTGAAATCAAGATTATGTCTAGATTTAAAAGGGGCTCCATGCTCAAATTTAGCTTTGTAATTCACAAATTTTCCATTTGCTGGAGTCAAGATGAAAACTGGGGGGGGGGACTCGATTATGTAAGATGCTATTGTGTTTGATACCCTTCAATTGCAATTCAAATATAAAGGGCCATACATTTTTTGACAGAAATTCTACAGTTTCATTTCCAAATTGTAATCAAAAGGACATCAAGTCTGAGCTTATGTACAGACCAATTTGTTTTTGCTGTATGATGATGTCATGCTCTGAAAGAGCGCAATTTGTTTTCTGCACCATTTTAACTTGACATAGAGTCATGCGGTGTCCCCAAACTCCACTCACATGTTGGAAAATGAATGCATCACAAAACTCAAATTCACAAAAACTCAAAACTCAAGATCCACATCATTTACATTTATGGAGCGGAACTGTTTGCTTTTTTGGATTTTGGATTTTGAAGCAAACACTTTGGTACATGAGAAAATAAATACAGTGAAAAGTATTTGACGTGAATGTATATATGGTGTCCTGATTGAAATGTATTTCAGGAGTCTGCGTTTATGGTTTAAAGGCAGTGGACACTTTTGTTAGTTACTCAAAATAATTATTATCGTCGAACCTTACTTGGTAACTAGGAATGGGGAGAGGGTGATGGTATAAAACATTGCGAGAACCAACTCCCTCTGAATTAACGTAGTTCTCGATAAAGAAGTAGTTTTCCATGAATTTGGTGCTCTGATTTTTGTCCTACCAATTTACGGCATGCGCAGCGTTGCACACTAACCTAAATCTACCAAGCTCATATCCGAGCATGCTTGCGTGTGACATCTTAATCTCCAACTTCACACCATTCGTCATTGTCTACACGTCGTGTAACAACCACGCACCCCTTTTATTACACCTTCATTCTTAAACTAAAATGGAATAACTCTGATTCGAAGTGCACTTTTCTCATTTTTTGTTTTGTTTTGTCATATATTTTTTCGAAGACGGTGTCATGCCATTCCAGTACCGACCAAGAAGACATCATTGGGAGCTATGTACGCTATGAGGAAACCGACAGGACCAGGTAAGTTTATTTTCAGTTTGATTGATAGCTTGGGAAGTAATGAGGGAGAGTAATTAAGGTTTATCTTAAAATAGACATTTTGTTCAGATTTAAAAGGGGCTCCACGCTCTAATTTAACTTCGTTAATCACAAATTTTCCATTTGCTGGAGTCAAGATGAAAACTGGGGGGGGGGGGGGGACTCGATTATGTAAGATGCTATCGTGTTTGATGCCCTTCAATTGCAATTCAAATATAAAGGGCCATACATTTTTGGACAGAAATTCTACAGTTTCATTTCCAAATTGTAATCAAAAGGACATCAAGTCTGAGCTTATGTACAGACCAATTTGTTTTTGCTGTATGATGATGTCATGCTCTGAAAGAGCGCAATTTGTTTTCTGCACCATTTTAACTTGACATAGAGTCATGCGGTGTCCCCAAACTCCACTCACATGTTGGAAAATGAATGCATCACAAAACTCAAATTCACAAAAACTCAAAACTCAAGATCCACATCATTTACATTTATGGAGCGGAACTGTTTGCTTTTTTGGATTTTGGATTTTGAAGCAAACACTTTGGTACATGAGAAAATAAATACAGTGAAAAGTATTTGACGTGAGTGTATATATGGTGTCCTGATTGAAATGTATTTCAGGAGTCTGCGTTTATGGTTTAAAAGGCAGTGGACACTATTGTTAGTTACTCAAAATAATTATCATCGTCAAACCTTACTTGGTAACTAGGAATGGGGAGAGGGTGATGGTATAAAACATTGCGAGAACCAACTCCCTCTGAATTAACGTAGTTTTTGATAAAGAAGTAGTTTTCCATGAATTTGGTGCTCTGATTTTTGTCCTACCAATTTACGGCATGCGCAGCATTGCACACTAACCTAAATCTACCAAGCTCATATCCGAGCATGCTTGCGTGTGACATCTTAATCTCCATTTTCACACCATTCGTCATTGTCTACACGTCGTGTAACAACCACGCACCCCTTTTATTACACCTTCATTCTTAAACTAAAATGGAATAACTCTGATTCGAAGTGCACTTTTCTCATTTTTTGTTTTGTTTTGTCTTATATTTTTTCGAAGACGGTGTCATGCCATTCCAGTACTGACCAAGAAGACATCATTGGGAGCTATGTACGCTGTGAGGAAACCGACAGGACCAGGTAAGTTTATTTTCAGTTTGATTGATAGCTTGGGAAGTAATGAGGGAGAGTAATTAAGGTTTATCTTAAAATAAACATTTTGTTCAGATTTAAAAGGGGCTCCACGCTCTAATTTAACTTCGTTAATCACAAATTTTCCATTTGCTGGAGTCAAGATGAAAACTGGGGGGGGGGACTCGATTATGTAAGATGCTATCGTGTTTGATGCCCTTCAATTGCAATTCAAATATAAAGGGCCATACATTTTTGGACAGAAATTCTTCAGTTTCATTTCCAAATTGTCATCAAAAGGACATCAAGTCTGAGTTAATGTACCGACCAATGGGGAGAGGGTGATGGTATAAAACGTTGCGAGAACCAATTCTCCCTCTGAATTAACATAGTTTTCGATTAAGAAGTAATTTTCCATGAATTTGGAAATTCTTGGATTGTGCATATATTGTTCCTTTACTAATATGTGGGTTTACTGTATTAATGTTTTGCAATTTGTCCTGTAACGTTCTTGTTCATTCAATTGTTTGGATTATTATAATGTTATTCGCTTTTGTACAGTTTATGGAATGGGCGCAATGTAAATGAACAAATTATTATTATTAATATTATTATTATTAGTTTTGTTTCGAGACCTCAGCATTTGATTTTGAGGTTTCGAAATCAAGCATCTGAAAGCACATAAGTTTGTGTAACAAGGGTGGGTGTGCTTTCTTTCATTATTGTCTTGCAACTTCGACGATCAATTGAGCTCAAAGTTTCACAAATGTATACTTCATGCATATGTTGACATACGTCACCAAGAGTGAAGACTGGTCTTTGACAATTACCTATAGTGTTTAGTGTCTTTAAGCCTTTAGTCCACAAACTGTCCTGTCGGTTTCTTCGCAAAAAGTTCTTGAAAGTTGGTTTAATGGAAACAACAAGTTCATGACAATTGTTCGACTGTAAAGAAAATTTGAGAGAAAGAAAGCATAACAAATTATCATCGAAAAACTCAAGGACCCAATTTTGGGATGCTCTTTGTAATAATGGACCAATTTAAGGTGGAGGTTTTACACTTAATATTTTGACTTGATTGACATATTTTCAGGAGTCTGCAGTTCTGCTGGGAATGTGGTGTACTACCTGTCGATGACTGAAGCTCACAAAACATAGGTACATAGCTAGAGAATTATCTCTCTATAATCTCCTCTTCAGGGGAATGCTGGAATGCAGGCGGCGCCGGTGGTGGAGCTTAAGTTGCGCTGGATGGATGAGCATTTGGGAGGGAAGGATCAGAGCTGTTCTTGGCCGGTGATGCGTGAGAGTTGATTGCTGGCTGGATGTGAATTGCATTGGAGTGTGACATTCTTTAGGTGAGCTGCTGCTGGGAGGGTTGGCTCGAGGATGGGTGACCAGATGTCCATAATGAAGAAACCTATGTCTCGTGGAACTTTATGATGTCCTTGTATCTCGATGGCCTCCCTGACTCTGCATTGGTGTCAGGACTGTACAGGAGCTTTGAGTTCGGCTTGATTCCAATTGATGATGTGGTCCTGTTCTTGTGAATGTTTGATGATGGCTGATTTGTCGAGGTGTCCCAGTCTGCCATGTGCTTTGTGTCCTTGATTCTTGTTGAGATGCTGCGCCAGGTTTCCGCGAAGTACACTTTACCGCAATCACAGGGAATGCGGTAAACGCCTGCTTTGTCTTGAGTGTCTCGCTTGTCCTTGTGTGTGTGGAGTGATGCTTGAATCTTGTTTGGTGCTGTGTGGAAGATCTTGACTTGAGCTTGACTGAAGATACTTTGAAACTTGTGAGAAGTGTGGCCGATATAGGGGAGGGTGATTGCAGCCTTGAACTCTGGTTGTTCATCTGTTGTGAGACTTGGCTTGGGCTGGCTAAGATTGAATGTCTTGTAGTCGTTAAGTTGAAGTGAAGTCTTGACGTGGTGTAGTTTCTGCTTCAAGCTGCCTTTGTCACAGGTGTTGAAGGCCCAGCAAACCAAGGTGTTGCAGACAGCAGACTTGAAGCGAGGATGGTGGAATGATGAGTTGTGAAGGTATCTATCGGGGTGTTTTGGCTTGCGATGTACCGTTTGGGCTATAGTGCCATCAGCTTGTCTTGTTACTTGGACGTCTAGGACGGAGATAGTGTTGTTTTGTTCTTGTTCCATGGTGAATTGGATGTGTGGATGTTGACTGGTCAGGTGATGGAAGAACTCTTGGAGTGCTGTCTTGTCGTAAGGCCTAACCACAAAGGTGTCGTTAATGTAGCGGAGCCAGAGGTTAGGGCAAAGATTGACCTTCTCGATGCTGTCAAGTTCAAACTCCCCCATGAACAAATCTGCCAGGACCGAGGATAGAGGATATCTCATGGCGGCCCCAGAGGTTTGTTCATAAAATTTGTCTCACCACCTGAAGCTGGAAGCGTAGACGCTGGTGATGAGGAGGTCGTGGACTTGTTCTGGAGTGAGGCTTGTGCGGTCTGTCAGTGTAGGTTCGGCTTGAAGGCTTTGGTTGGCGATGTTGCATGCTTCTTCGATTGATATGTTGGTGAACAGTGACACGACATCAAAACTGACAAGGATATCAGTTGGACGGAGATGTATGTGCTTGATGATGTCGACTAACTTGCTTGTGTTGTTGATGTGATGTTCAGTGGGGCCAACTAGTCGATGGAGGTTCTTGGTGAGGTGTGTTGCAATGTTGTAAGAAGGTGAACCCTGGGAAGCCACGATGGGGCGGAGAGGACCATCTGGCTTGTTGATCTTGGGTTGGCAGAAGAAACGTGGGCAGGTGAATGCGGATGGCTTGAGGTGACGGTACGTGGTGTTGTCTATGACTTGCACTTGATAGAGAGTACAGAGTTTGGTGGTGAGTGTGCGTTCAATGACTGGGCTGGGGTTCCTTGGCAGGCATTGGTAGATATTAGTTGACAGGATTTCATTTACTTGGTGGTCATAATCCGTTGTAGACATGACCATAGTGGCATTACCCTTGTCCGCTGACATGATGTGGATGGTCTTGTCTTTGTGCAGGGCTCAGATATCAGCATTTTCTCGCCTGCTTGTGTAGGGTCTTGGTAACTTGGCGTTTGAAGTCTTTGCAGAATTTGGCTGCGGACTTGGTTGGCGACAGTCTTGTCCAGATGTTTGAGTGCAGGTTCAGTGGACCGATTGATGTCTTTGACTTGAATCATGCGAGGTGTGCTGGCGCCCACACATTGCACGATTCCAGTCAAAGATATTATTCAGTCTACCGAACCTGCGCTCAAACATCTAGACAAGACATTCGTCAACCATATCCGCATCCAGATTCTTCAAACTCTTCAAACACCAAGTTACCAAGACCCAACACAAGCAAGCAAGAACACGCCGCTATTCGAGCCCTGCACAAAGACAAGTCTATCTACATCATTTCAACGAACATTGGTAATGCCACCGTGTTCATGTGCACAACAGATTCAGACCACAAGGTAACCGACATCCTGTCAACTGATACCTACCGACTCCTGCCAAGTAACTCCTGTTCAGTCATCGAACGCACCCTCACTGCTAAATTCTGCACTCTCTATCAAGCGCAGGTCATAGACAACACCATGTACCGTCACCTCAAGCCATCCGCATCCGCCTAATCACGTTTTTTTGGCCAACCTTAAGAGCCACAAGCCAGATGTTCCTCTCCGTCCCATCGTGGCGTCCCGGGGTCACCCACCTACAATACTGCAAGACACCCCACCAAGACCCTTCATCCACAAGTTGGCCTCACTGAACATAACATTAACATCTCAAGCAAGTTCGTCGACATTATCAAATACATACATCTCCGGGCAACTGAGACCCTTGTCAGTTTTGACATCATGTCACTATTCACCAACATACCAACTGAAGAAGCATGCAACATCGCCGAACAATGCCTTCAAGCCTAACCTACACTGACAGACCGCACAAGACTCACTCCAGAACAAGTCCACGACCTCCTTATCACCTGCTTCTCCGCTTTTAGATCAGGTGGCGAGACTAATTCTACGAACAAACCTCTGGGGCCACCATTGGATCTCCTCTATCCCCGGTCCTGATGGATTTGTTCATGGAGGAGTTTTAACTTGACGGTATCAAGAACGCCAATCTTCGCCCCAACCTCAGGTTCCGCTACATTGATGACACCTTTGTGGTTTTGGCCCAACGGCAAGACAGCACTCCAAAAGTTCTTCCATCAACTGAACAGTCAATATCTACGTATCCGATTCAACATGGAACAAGAACAAAACAATGCTATCTCCTTCCTAGGTGCCGAAGTAACAAGACAAGCTGATGGCACTCTAGCCCACACGGTACATCACAAGCCAACGCACACCAACAGATACGTTCACAACTCATCATTCCACCATCCTCGCTTCAAGTCTGCTGTCTCCAACACCTTGGTCCGTTGGACCTTGGACACCTGTGACAAGGGCAGCTTGAAGCAGGAACTACAACACATCAAGACATCATGTCAACTTAATGGCTACAAAACTTTCAACCTCAGCGAGCCCAAGCCAAGTCTCACACCAGATGAACTACCAGAGTTCAAGGCTGCAATCTCCCTCCCAAACATTGGCCTATCTTCTCACAAGCTTCAACGTATCTTCATTCAAGCTCAAGTCAAGACCTTCCATACAGACTCAAACAAGATTCAAGCATCACTCCACACACACAAGGACAAGCAAGACACTCGAGACAAAGCCAGCGTTTACCACATTCCCTGCGATTACTGTGAAGTATACATCGTGGAACCAGGGCGCAATATCTCAACAAGAATCAAGGAACACAAAGCACATGGCACACTGGAACACCTCAACAATTCAGCCATCATCAAATATTCACACGAACACGACAGCATCATCAAGTGGAATCAAGCCAAACTCATAGTTCATGTACAGTCCTGGCACCAATGCAGAGTCGGGGAGGCCATCGATATACAAGCACGCCATACAGTTCCAGAAGACATCGGTTTCTTCATTAACGACATCTGGTCACACATCCTCAAGCCAACCCTTCCAGCAGCAGCTCACCACAAGAATGTCACACTCCAATGCACACACATCCAGCCAGCAATCAACTCACATGCATTACCGGCCAAGAACAGCTTTGATTCATCCCGCCCAAATGCTCATCCATCCAGCACTTCTAAAGTTCGACCATCGCCTGTAGTCCAACATTCTCCTGAAGACGAGCAGAATAAACTGTTAGAAACATCGAGACCAAACCTGCTCTTTCCAGAGCCAATACTCACATACTCAGAGGTTTACACATGGTTGTCCCCATAAATTCTTATTTCTCCACACCATGCAAAGCTTCAAACAATACATATCCAAGATGGGATTAAATCGCAACAAACCTAGGTAGAATAGCTAGAGAATGATCTCTTTATACTCAAAACTCTATTTCGAGATGCATTTTTCTCATTGTCTGTATTTTTTCTTTAATTTTTTTACGGCGACGGTGATCCATCTGCCTATTGGAGACCAATGGAAACTGCACCATTCCAGTTGCGGCCATGAAGACATCAATGGGAGCTGTGTATCTTTGAGGAAAACGACAGGAAAAGGTAAGTTTTTTTTAAGGGACCGTAAGTTGTTGAGATTTATCCTGAAATCAAGATTATGTCTAGATTTAAAAGGGGCTCCATGCTAAAATTTAGCTTTGAAAATCACCAGTTTTCCAATTGCTAGAGTCCTTATGAAAAAAATCTAAACCTCGCAGCATGAATATTGTTCTATGGTGAAAAGTATTTAATGAGAATAGTGATTTTGTAATAACTTGATTGGCATATATTTCAGGAGTCTGCAGTTCTGCTGGGGATGTGGTGTGCTACCTGCCGATGACCAAAAGTCATGATGCAACAGTGCCTGACTATGCGGACAGCATCCCAGCTGTCATTTAAGTGCACCAAACATAGGTAGATAGCTAGAGAATGATCTCTTTAATCTCTAAACTCTGTTGGGAAGTGCATTTTGCTAATAGTTTGTATTTGTCGTTTATTTTTTACGGCGACGGTGAACTGGTTAAATGTTTAACCATCTGCCCGTGGGAGTCCAGTGGAAACTGCACATGCCGGCCATGAAGTAATCATTGGGACCTTTGTACGCTGTGAGCAAAATGACAAGACAGGGTAAGTTTATTTTTAGTTTGATTGTTGGCAAATTTTGTGATTTTGACTGGAGCATAACTGTTTTCCTCTTCTGGATTAGTGATGTGAAAAAAATAACATTGTATTACATAAATGTGCCAAATACAACCTTGCAACATGAACTATAATTGTTCTACAGTAAAAAGTATTTGGTGAAAATAATTATACTGAAATGTCTTAATTGACATATATTTCAGGAGTCTGCAGATCTGCTTGGGATACCTGCTGATAACAAGCGCCAACATGAAAACAGCCGAGAGGATGCCTGCCTATGCGGACAACATCCCAGTTGTCATTGAAGTGCACCAAACAGGTAGATAGCTAGAGAATGATCTCTTTAATCTCGAAACTTCATTTTGCAGTGCATTTCATTTGCTTGGATCCTTTTTGTTCTTAAGCAGCTCTATGAAAGTTGGCCCTGATGATCCAAGTCTTGATATGGTACTGATGCGAGTACATTGTAATTTTCTTGTAGATGATTGTGACGACTGCGTGTCAACATGGACCATGAAGATGTGACGTCACAGTACAGAAAGATACATCATGGCTTGAGGAGATAGACTTATTCCTCAGCTACTCACCAGGGTCCTAAGTGGAATTTGAAGGTATGATCTGTTTTAGCGAAGCTTGAGATGAAAGTTTAGAAATCCATACAAGTGCAGACAATAGACATTTCTTAGGTTTCATTATTCAAACATAGTCCCATATACCTTAATAATAATAATAATAAACAGTTCTTATATAGCGCAAATTACAAAATAAAGTCTCTAAGGGCTTCTATGATTGAAAAGATGGGTTTTAAGTTTAGATTTAAATGTTCGTAGCGTGGCACAGTCTATGATATTGTTGGGAAGAGAGTTCCAAAGTCTTGGAGAAGCAAATTTGAAGGAGCGATGACCGTTGACCTTGTCTGAAAAATGTATGTTAAAGCGTGCGCCAGGAGGGTCACTGAGTGAGGGATATGCATACTTAATAAAAAGCAATTCTTGATATAGTATACACACATCTTTGACCTTTAAATCCAAATCTCGCTCTAATTATTTTTTTCTTTCTTTTTTGATCATATTTAATACAGGATTAACACGTTCGAACATCTTCAAGTTGGACGCGTGAAGATGCTGTGCCACCTTATGCAACACCAATAAAACACTTGCTTCACCACCTTATCTAAGGCATAATGACAACAGATGAACATTGTCAACAGAATGAACCCAAAGAACACAAACGAGACGAAGAGGCAGACCAAGTTGGCGTTAGATGGATCACATCAGAGAATTTGGAAGCGTCACTTGGATGCGACAAGCACAAGAACGATCAAGGTGGAATGGTGATGAAGAGGCCTTACTTCTGCAGTATGTAGCGACAATATCTAGATAGATATTTTGCCACTTACACAAAAATATTTACTCTGTACAAAGTCAAGACAACATAAGGTTATTTGTTAAAGTAAACTCACTACCAATAAAAAGTAAACAAGTGTGTTAAGGACTGTATATAAGTGGTGATTTATGTAATGAAGTTTTGTATTGTAATAATGAATTAAATATAAATTGTAACTTGTTTTGTGTCACTCTGTAATTCAATTAGTTATTATTCCAATTGTTTACATGGTATCTGTTCAGGGGAACCCTCACATGGTGGCCACCATGTTTTTTTACTGGTTACTATATGAAGACATGTAAACATTGTGACACACTTGGGGTTTAGAACTCTTTTTAAAGTTTGTTATGTCAAAGGTCATGACCTTGTGTGTGTTTGAGTACTCATTAACCAGGTTTATTATTACAAAGGTCTAGACATTGTTCATGGTATTTATTAAGGATAATCAGTCCAGTTTTTGAGTACTCTTAACGTCGTTAAACAAGTGTGTTAAGGACTGTTTATAAGTGGTGATTTATGTAATGAAGTTTTGTATTGTAATAATGAATTAATTAAAAATTGTAACTTTTATTTTGTGTCACTCTGTAATTCAATTATTTGTTAGTCTATTGTTTACATGGTATCTGTTCTGGGGTACCCTCACATGGTGGCTACCATGTTTCTTTACTGGTTACTATATGAAGACATGTCAATATTGTGACACACTTGGGGTTTAGTTACTCTGGTTAAAGTTTTTAATGTCAAAGGTCATGACCTTGTGTGTGTGTTTGAGTACTCATCAAACAGGTTTATAATTACAAAGGTCTAGACATTGTCCATGGTATTTATATGGATAATCAGTCCAGTTTTCGAGTACTCTTAAGACGTTAAACAAGTGTGTTAAGGACTGTAAGTGGTGGTATATGTAATGAAGTTTTGTATTTTGATAATGAATTAAATATAAATTGTAACTTTTATTTTGTGTCACTCTGTAATTCAATTATTTATTATTTTAATTACTAACATGGTATCTCTTCTGGGGTACCCTCACATGGTGGCCACCATGTTTTTTTACTGGTTACTATCTGAAGACATGTAAATATTGTGACACACTTGGGGTTTAGAACTCTTTTTAAAGTTTGTTATGTCAAAGGTCATGACCTTGTGTGTGTTTGAGTACTCATTAACCAGGTTTATTATTACAAAGGTCTAGACATTGTTCATGGTATTTATTAAGGATAATCAGTCCAGTTTTTGAGTACTCTTAACGTCGTTAAACAAGTGTGTTAAGGACTGTTTATAAGTGGTGATTTATGTAATGAAGTTTTGTATTGTAATAATGAATTAATTAAAAATTGTAACTTTTATTTTGTGTCACTCTGTAATTCAATTATTTGTTAGTCTATTGTTTACATGGTATCTGTTCTGGGGTACCCTCACATGGTGGCTACCATGTTTCTTTACTGGTTACTATATGAAGACATGTCAATATTGTGACACACTTGGGGTTTAGTTACTCTGGTTAAAGTTTTTAATGTCAAAGGTCATGACCTTGTGTGTGTGTTTGAGTACTCATCAAACAGGTTTATAATTACAAAGGTCTAGACATTGTCCATGGTATTTATATGGATAATCAGTCCAGTTTTCGAGTACTCTTAAGACGTTAAACAAGTGTGTTAAGGACTGTAAGTGGTGGTATATGTAATGAAGTTTTGTATTTTGATAATGAATTAAATATAAATTGTAACTTTTATTTTGTGTCACTCTGTAATTCAATTATTTGTTATTCTTATTGTTTACATGGTATCTGTTCTGGGGTACCCTCACATGGTGGCCACCATGTTTTTTTTACTGGTTACTATATGAAGACATGTAAATATTGTGACACACTTGGGGTTTACTAACTCTTGTTAAAGTTCGTAATGTCAAAGGTCATGACCTTGTGTGTGTTTGAGTACTCATTAACCAGGTTTATTATTACAAAGGTCTAGACATTGTTCATGGTATTTGTTAGGGATAATCAGTCCAGTTTTTGAGTACTCTTAACGACGTTAAACAAGTGTGTTAAGGACTGTATATAAGTGGCGATTTATGTAATGAAGTTTTGTATTGTAATAATGAATTAAATATAAATTGTAACTTTTGTTTTGTGTCACTCTGTAATTCAATTATTTATTATTTTAATTATTAACATGGTATCTCTTCTGGGGTACCCTCACATGGTGGCCACCATGTTTTTTTACTGGTTACTATCTGAAGACATGTAAATATTGTGACACACTTGGGGTTTAGAACTCTTTTTAAAGTTTGTTATGTCAAAGGTCATGACCTTGTGTGTGTTTGAGTACTCATTAACCAGGTTTATTATTACAATGGTCTAGACATATTGTTCATGGTATTTATTAAGGATAATCAGTCCAGTTTTTGAGTACTCTTAACGACGTTAGAAAAATGTGTTAAGGACTGTATATAAGTGGTGATTTATGTAATGAAATTTTGTATTGTAATAATGAATTAAATATAAATTGTAACTTTTATTTTGTGTCACTCTGTAATTCAATTATTTGTTATTCTAATTGTTTACATGGTATCTGTTCTGGGGTACCCTCACATAGTGGCCAGCATGTTTCTTTACTGGTTACTATATGAAGACATGTAAATATTGTGACACACTTGGGGTTTAGTAACTCTTGTTTAAGTTTGTAATATCAAATTTTTTGAGTACTCTTAACGACGTTAAACAAGTGTGTTAAGGACTGTATATAAGTGGTGATTTATGTAATAAAGTTTGGTATTGTAATAATGAATTAATTATAAATTGTAACTTTTATTTTGTGTCACTCTGTAATTCAATTATTTGTTATTCTAATTGTTTACATGGTATCTATTCTGGGGTACCCTCACATAGTGGCCACCATGTTTTTTTACTGGTTACTATATGAAGACATGTAAATATTGTGACACACTTGGGGTTTAGTAACTCTTGTTAAAGTTTGTTATGTCAAAGGTCATGACCTTGTGTGTGTTTGAGTACTCATTAACCAGGTTTATTATAACAATGGTCTAGCCATTATCCATGGTATTTATATGGATAATCAGTCCAGTTTTTGAGTACTCTAAGAGTCTTAACGACGTTAAAAAAGTGTGTTAAGGACTGTATATAAGTGTTGATTTATGTAATGAAGTTTTGTATCGTAATAATGAATTAATTATAAATTGTAACCTTTTATTTTGTGTCACTCTGTAATTCAATTATTTATTATTCTAATTATTAACATGGTATCTGTTCTGGGGTACCCTCACATGGTGGCCACCATGTTTTTTACTGGTTACTATAGGAAGACATGTAAATATTGTGACACACTTGGGGTTTGTAGTAACTCTTTTTCAAAGGTCATGACCTTGTGTGTGTTTGAGTACTCATTAACCAGGTTTATTATTACAAAGGTCTAGACATTTTCCACGGTATTTATTAAGGGTATGCAGTCCAGATTTGGAGTACTCTTAACGACGTTATTTGATAACAAGGTTATGACATTGTTTATGGTGTTTACATGTATATACGGTTTCGAGTACTCATTAACGAGGTTTTGTAATTACAAAGGTCATGCCATTTTCTAGGGTTTTTATTAAGGGAATGACCGGGTTGGTGGCTGGCGCTGTAAGGTTGACATAGTTTGCAGTGTTAATTATGGGTGTTTGAGTACTCATTAACGATGTATTATGATCTCTTTTCACTGTTAATTGTGGGGTGGGAGATGACAACCTTCACGTGGTCCACCCTGTTGTTAACTAATTGTCATCAAACAATAGAGCTTTATAACCATGTTTATAAAGCTCTATGCACCAAACCAATTTGTTAATGACATTGTGATGACATTTTCTTTGGTGTTTATTTAGAGAGTTTGAGTACTCATTAAGGTTGACATTGTTTGCAGTGTTAATTTAGTGTGTTTGAGTACTCATTAACGATGTATTAGGATCTCTTTTAACTGTTAATTGTGGGGTGGGAGATGACAACCTTCACGTGGTCCACCCTGTTGTTAACTAATTGTCATCAAACAATAGAGCTATATAAACAAAGCTCTATGCAGCAAAAACAAAATTTTAATTACAAGGTCATGACATTTTCCTTGGTGTTTATCTAGGGGGTTTGAGTACTCATTAACGATGTAGATTTTAAACGATCTCTTTAAACTGTTATTTGTGGGGTGGGAGGTGACAACCTTCACGTGGTCCATCCTGTTATTAACTAATTGTCATCAAACATTAGAGCTATGAATATACAAGTTTAAAGCTCTATGCATCAAACCATACCCTTTTCATGAAATGCCCGCAGTAGATTTGAACAAGTGTGTGGAAATGTTGTTTGTTCTTTTATGCAAATCACTTGTTTATTTTGTAAGATGTTACAGGAAACAGCAGGGTCACGGCAAACGTGCGGCGTGCGCCGTCTCCGTTTTTAAGTAAACTCATTTTGGGAAAGATGTATGCTGTTTAGTGTAACCCATTCGTATGTACGCAAAAGAAACAAAACAAAGCGCCCGCCTAGCGCGTTAGCGCTGCTGTAATAGAACGCGCGTATGTCATGTAACCCTGACGTCAAAATCAATTCCATAAAAAAAATTACGAAATTGTAACATTTTGCCCATTTTTTTGACACCGAAAAAATATGTTTCCCGCAGTAAAAATGTAAAAAGCTAACAACGGCAAAATTCTTCAAGATACTTAAAATATGCATTAAAATCTCTAACGTAATGGGAAACAGTCAGGGTCACGGCAAACGTGAAGGGTTCATAAAAAAAAGAGTTATATTCATAACACACTTTGCGACGGTTTTTCTTTAAAATGTGCATACGGTTAAACAAATTTGACAACCCTTCATTTAGCAAAACATCTCAAAATAATCCTCCTTCATTTTAAGTGTTGTTCAAATATTTCCCACCAAGCGGAGCGTTTTACTGACGTGCTTATGAACACTCGGATTTTCTCATGATTTCTCAAAGGGTCTGGGAGCGCCTATTCTGATCACGATTTTGCAAAGAAACGCTGCGCGTCAGCTTCATTATCTCGGAGTTGTGCACTGACTGAGCCAAAAGGGAATTAATGACTTGATGAACTTTTAAGAATGTTCATGATCAGTCCATGCATCAAACAGTTCATGACATGTTCATCACAGCAGTTCATGAACCAAGTTCATGAACTGATCCATTCCATTAATGGACAAGTTAAAAAAGTTTTGTGTGTTTTCATAAAAGTCAATTTATAAGCTTTCTTTGCAGTTAATGAACTCTAATGAATAATCATAACTCAACTGTGTATTAACTGTTTACAAATTGGTATACATTTTTCTTCTAAATTTAATTATTTACAGTTTCTGTATGTCAGTGATAGTAGTGATCATTAGTATCATAATTACCAAGCACTTTACTCTGACAATTTTTGTTCCTGCCCTTTAGGTGTACAGTAATTAGTTTAAAAAATTTCAATTTATTTGCCAGGTTAACATTACGCATTTATAAAATAAAGACATGGATCATGTGAAACAAGAAACAACTGTGTGATGTAGAATGATCATTGTAAAGTAATAGAAAACACCCTGCCCTGTAAAACACTCTGCATTGTTTTTTTGTCAAATGAAAATGTGCCTGTGTGAATTATGATTAATTTTGTTCACCTAAAAGAACTCGGGCAAAATCCGAGTCGGTTTCCTTTGATTTTGAAACTTGGCACGGTGACAGTTTTATTAAAGAGATAGTTACACAGTAAGTAGTAGTGTTTGTTTTGAAGAACATCGTTGGTTATCAACTCTTATTCTAGAAATTAAAACGTCACTTTGTATACAACATAAATTTGTCTTGCAACAGTCTCTTTAAATCCTCCATAACAACACATCGAACAAATGGAAGAAACAAATCAAGCAGGGACAATCTTCATAATTTGCACAAATTTAAAGTTGTCATTTTTGCCACTATTTACACTAATGTATGTATACATAAGCCGTGATAGTAGTAAAATTTACGTATATAATTTTCACCTAAAATCTTCAAGCAAATGTTTCTTGAAACAACCCCAAACAAAAGTGTCAATAACATAGACAAAAAGAATGACGAGAGGTTTTATATGGCCTCAACATTATTACTTATTTTTCTACCTTGTAGAAATGCCGAAAACTACAAACTTTTTGCATTAACAAGTGCAAATAACCAGTGGAGCCTTACGTGTTTCTAAGTTTTGCTCTTTGCTTGGCAAATAAAACCATATTTGTTGTAATCTAGCGACTGTTTACATCGCGCACAGAGAGGTAAAAGATTTGCCACGATTTTACGGACACCTTGAAAACAGGACCTCCTCCTTATCGCACATATTATTACAGTTAATCGCACACATATTACAATTTATTGCAAAATATTACATTTTTTGCATACATAAATGAATATCGCACATTATGTGACAATACTGTGACGTCATACTCTTATAAGAGATCAGCGATTATGCAAGACCAGCGCTTTTTGGATCCATCAGTTTCTTTGTTATTTGGGTGCGGTGATTGCATGCTCCTTGGCTAATTTAAATGTGAATAACCCAGTTGTGAAAGATTTACAATAGTTTTTCTGTAAGCTTGTGATTGAGTGGAAATTTCCGTTATGGTCCAATAGACTCGCTGATATGCCACGGTTGGGAGTGCTTGTTTGTGGACTTATATGTGCTGTGCTGTTCTTTGCTGTCCTGTTTTGTGAGTACTGGTTTCTTCGATATTTTCCAGGTTTCTTCAGGACTCCTAGATTTATAACGACTACAATATAACCGTATTGAGTGTTTTGAAACTGGATCTCAAAAACATAAGTCTCGAAGTGTGGAATAATTCACAGACGCGGCACATTGCTTGCCGTTCTGTGGCAATGGAAAAAAAAGAATAATATAAATTAAACAAATTTGTATAGGACATAGGGCATATTATACATAATTTATAAATTATACTATATAAATTCATAGTTTTTATAGGAATATATATTCCCACAGGTTCCTCATACCTATGTTTAATAAATCATCCTCTCCTTTCATGGACCATTCTTTGTCCTCATCACTTTACTCTCATTGGTTCATAGCCACCCACAAAGACTTTGATTTACTAGAATCTAACCCTTTTTTCTGGTTCCTTCCTTTAAAACCTTTCTCCTCTTTTTCTATGGAAATGAAATTGTTTGAACATTCATAAAGCATTGATATTAAGTTTAAATATTAAATTTAAATATATATAAAGTTTACAATACTAATTATTAAACAAAAAAGTTTTAACAAAAAAAAATTAACAAAATGTATATAAAAACAAATTTTTTAATGAAAGTCTCTGATTGGTCAAAACCCAGTCACGTGTGAGAGTGTTAACGGTGGTATAAATACCGGCTTTGGAAAATAGCGAATAAGTGGCCACTTAACCAGCATAGATTGTGTAAACCTTGCGCGTTGCACTGTATCGCACGCTTATATCCCTGTTAGTTTTATTGCAACTTCGCGCACTTACGCATACGCGCGCTGAAAATGTATCAATTTTGAGTGCGCGCGTGTAACATGTGCGCGCGTATAAACTGACGCCGAGCTCATGCGCGCGTTTTAATGCACAAGGAACAGCTATCGTCCAATCATTTGCCTCCTTTGACCCCAGTGAAGGCGCTGAACAGATCATTAATTAAAAGAGTCACTGGTCTCAAAGATCAGTAATGTGACTAACGCACGAAAGAGATTGGAACCATCAAAAGCTCAAAATATGGCCCATTCGGCTCGGTCCGTTAACAGCGCCAGCCACCAACCCGGTCATTACCACGCAGTGAAGACCGGGTACGAACACTGTTATTCCCTAAATAAACCGCAAGGGAAGTTGACTGGGTACATTTTTAAAATGACTTTGGGATGAACACAGAAAAATTGACTAGAGCGAGATTTCAACCAACGACCTCCGGTTTAACGATTATTTTACAATTATTTAAAGTTTATAAAACGTAAAGGGTTTACAAAGAAAAATTTACAAGTTAACAATTAAATATAGTTTAGGCAACATTTAATGCTGGAAATATACAAAGTTTACAAAATATATATCGTTTTAAAGATATATAAAAATTACAAAATGTATACTCTTAAAAAAAACAATATAAATAAAATAAATAATGAAAAAAAGAAAAAATATGTATGTTATGTTTTACAATTATTTAAAGTTTATGAAATATAAAGTTTACAAAGTAAAGTTTACAGAATATACAATGTTAAATGCTTAAAAATGCATAATATTTACAAAAAACAGTATTTGCAAAATATATAGAATTCAACAAAATGTATAAAATTAAAAACAAATTATGAGTACAAAGTTATGAAATATACATTTCAAAAACTACGAAAATTACAAACGTCTAAAAAAAATGTTTTTTTTTATTATACATATAATGAAACAAAACTGAAAATAGATATTTTACAATAAGTTGAAGTTGATGTGAAATATAAAAAAGTTACAAAATATATCAAGTATTGTTATATTATTTAATGCTCAAAAATATATATAAAGTTATCAAAATGTATAATATATATATATAAATTATTAGCGAAAGTAACTTTATCTCTCTCTCTTTCTCTCTGCGTCCACGTCCTTGCATAGCAACAGTTAAAACAACAAGCCTGTAAGATCACGTCTTTCCCAAACGGAACAGTGTCCTGACCATAGAGATATGCCTTTCTGCAGGGGCTCACAAAACAAACAACTCCACACTGACGCTGTGTTATTGTGCCAAATCAAACACATTATCATTAACAAGATGAATTGTATTCCCACATGCAAAAATAATTGTTCTTAAGCACCTCGTACCGGCTCATGCTGTGCTCAGGCTTTGCTCTGATTTTTGTTGTCTAATTTAGAAATGTCACCCTTTTTCCCTACATGCAATGACTGAGTCTGGTTACCTGGTATGGAGTCCTTCTCATCTTCACATGCCCTGCAACCACTAGAATCCTGTTGATGGTAAAGCGGTACTCAATTACTTGGACACACCTTTAAATCATGGAATTCTACTGAGTTGTATTACCGCACAGAGGGATCACGTCCACCAAGAAAGGTATATTATCACCCCTACTATCAGTAATGTAACTCTACTAACCAAACTTGCAAGTCCTATACCCAGTTACTGCATGCGCAGCGTTGCACACTAACCTAAATCTACCAAGCTCATATCCGAGCACGCTTGCGTGTGACATCTTAATCTCCAACTTCACACCATTCGTCATTGTCTACACGTCGTGTAACAACCACGCACCCCATTTACTACACGTTCATTCTTAAACTAAAATGGAATAACT